>NC_134265.1:108417343-108502343 GCF_031893055.1 Leptodactylus fuscus | reverse complement strand
ATTTCCATTTAAGGATTCTGAGAAAGCTGGATAACATGCCACATAATGCCCTAATAGGGACTGCTAAATAATAAATATGCCTAAATAAATCCCTCTCTCCTTGCTCCCAAATCATGCCAAAGTTTGCTTGGTTCGCATTTCAGGGCTCTGGGAAAGCTGGGTAGCATAGCAGGTGGAGCTGTAATGAGGAATACTTAAAGTGACATTTATCTAAATAAATCCCACTCCTTGCAACACAATTGTTGCCATATCATGTCAGATGTGTTTTATGGGGTCCTGAAAAGAGGAGTAGCATGTAGGTAATGCTGAGTACTAAATATACCTCCTAAGTAAAACCTCTTCCTTGCTTGCCAATTGTTCTAATACATGACATGTATTTTTTAGGGTCCCAAGAAAGCTGGGTAACATAACAGTCAGCCTTGTAATACAGACTGCTGAAGCAATATCTACCTATATGTAATCCTCTAAATTGTAAATGCACACAGCTCGTTTTGCTTGTTATCTTGGAAAGCTGGGTGATTTGCATAGAGTAAATGAAAATCATATACATGTAATCCTCCTCTCTCCATGTTCTGGAGCTGCACTGTCTCCATTACACTCAACAGCACTCCATTACATAATAAGACGAAATGGGAGTTAAGCCCCACCCCTCTTTCCTGTGAAGTCATGCTAGAGCATGTAGCAAGCCTATGGCCCGTAACAATACTGTACAGAAGCAGGAAGCACTGTCTGTCCTATCTATGTATGCAGGATTTCTGCTAAACGGCTCAGAGCTACAGTTTAACAGTTAGTCTTGTAGACGTAGCTAGAGATTGAGCTATATGAAACAGCTTTTTGTTTTTTATCCTGTTTTCAAGGTTTAGTTTTGCTTTAAAGTAATTACCTGCTAAAATGGGTAATAAAGACTCATTCTTAACAACGGATTTCTGATTCTGGACATCCCTATAAAAAAAAAAAAAAAAGTTATAGCAGCTACAAGTAGAAAATCATATCATATACTTGGAATATTACATTACTATTATTTTCTACATTAAGCAAGCAGAACAGTTTTATTTACTCACCAAACAGAAAGGGCAGCTGAGGATGTAAGAGCCATAACAAAGCGGCCTGTACATTGTAAAGTAGAGATTTGGGAAGGCAGAATGATGGGTGGAAACACTCGCCTGCCACTGCCAGAGAACATGGATAACATTCGCTTCTCACAAGCAACACAAACAACCTCACTAAAAGAAAAAGACAAGTAATAGTTAAAAAAAAAACAAAAAAAAAAAACTATCATTCATTACATCATTGGACAGAGGACACAGCCATATATAAAAAAAAATACTGACTTGCTTCCTGCTGCTGCAAGAATGCGGCTTGTAACCACAGTTTTCCATTCCTTCCCATCTCGGTTACACTTGAGCTGACTTAGTTTTGACCCTCCTACTGTTCGAAGTTCATTCTCTACTTCAATGTATATGGTGGGGTCTTGACTAATCTGAAAAGGCAATCAAAAAAATACCGTCATGTTAATACCCTGAAAGATTGGGTACTTATTTCAGATTTCATTGTATTTTGCTTTCCAAATATGTAACATCTAGAAATCATAGATTATAATAATACATAATGGTGCACAACCAGTTATTTAGTTAAAAGGGATGTCCCATGACCACCACTTATTTGCTGCCCATAGATGGGAAATAAGTGTACCAAATTCCCCTGTTTGGGTGGAATTGCAGTCACATATATAAGTAGCAGCTTTATTCAAACCTAACAGGTCAGTACAGGATAGGGAATATGTGGTGTTCGTGGTATAACAACTTTAAAATATACATTTCAGTGGTTGATACATATTCAACATTATATAAATGACTGACCTGCAAGGTAAAGGACTTTTGAACGGCTGGGACTGGCAGTCTAAGAGATAACGCTGGTGTCACACATGTTAAGTCCTTCTCGGATGTTGAAGCCACTTGAGACTGATAACATTAATAAAAATTGATTCAAACCCTTGTTTATGAATGGATAACAAGTCACCCAATACAAAGGCTGCACACATACATAACATTTTTTTATTAATTCAATTCAATGTAAAACCAGGATGTACTTCAGTTCTAACAAATCACTGTTTACACTGCTTTTACATTTACAGTCAGCAGATACACAGGGAAAATCTTTCCAAATGATGATCATTCATAAATCTCCTAACACCATATAACGTAGTTCTATGTGTTATCCTTAGGCTTCTCTGTTAAAAAAAAAAAAAAAAAAATATAATAATAATAATAATAATAATAATAATAATAATAATAATAATAATAATAATAATAATAATAATAATAATAATAATAATAATACACACACTATACAAGGGTTATGTTTCTATGTGAGAAGCTGCTGCATAAGAAAGCATAGTCCATACACTTTTTAAAACCAGTGGGAAAAAAGAAGTACGTCAGCACATACCACAGAGGGTATGCCAAAAGGTCACTACTTTGGTATACATCAGGTCAATGGGAAACGTTATTTGGCATACGCATCAGAAGTATTCCTGATGTATAGCTGTACATAAAACCAAAAAAAAACAAAACTGTCTTTCTGCATGTTGCTCCAATTCATCTCAGTTGAATACAGTAAACTGATGTGCGAAGGAAAAGAAAGTAAAAAAACAAAATACAGTGGAAATGTTCCAACTCATGTATGCCGCTTCCTTCTGAAAGAATATATAGCTAGGTACTCTTTACATTTCAATGTCCATATTACCACTCTTCATGTTGAGGGTAAAAATAAGAATTTCTGTTACCTGCACAGTGAGAGAAACAGACATAAGCCGGGAATCTTTCCGAGGTCGTCCCTTTTTTCTTTTTTCTCCAAGGTCTGCATCAGATTCTGATTTTCGTTTGGCAAGAGACTTAGTTGCCAGATTTTTTTCTTCACTGTCACTGCTACTGTCCATGTCACGATTCTTTGCTTCTTTAGGTGTACTATGATCTTTTGGTCTGCTCAAGACAAAAAAAAAAATTAGAAAAACATTTTATTTTTTTTATTATTTTGCTTATTTATATAGAACAAACATATTCTGTGTGCATTACACATATAGTCAACACTGTTAGAGAGCCTTCACACGGAGTAAACGCGTGTATTTTTGCAAAATACACGCGTAAAAATATCATTAAAGTCAATGGGAGTCTTATTATTACACGTGTATTTTTACATGTGTATTTTGTAAAAATACACGCGTGTTTACTCCGTGTGAAGGCTCCCTTAACCACTTCAGTACCGGGCCAATTTGTGGTCCAGGACCAGACACATTTTAGGTTTATTATGTATGTGCGGTTTTGAGGTCTGTAAAATTTTTCTCGTATGTCTTAGTCAACTAATTTTTGCGTCTTTTTTCGGGGACACATAAGGCTTTATTTTTATGTTATTTTTATTTTCAAATGTGTTTTAATTTTTTTTATATCCAGGAAAATATAAACAAAATAGGAGGGAAATTGTGTCTGGTTTTCAATTTATATATTTTTTTTTATTTAATAACACAAAGTGTCACTGAAAAACTTTATAATATAGTTTTTCCTCTCCGTTACGGTGATTTTTATTTTGTATGGTGTCGTCGGGGGTGGGGCTATAACCTTTAATAACGGCGTTTTATTAGCGTATTATTTATTTATTTTTTATTATTAGTTTATTTACATTTTTTTTAAACTTTTTTATTATATTTTTAATTTTTTTTTTCCCCAGATTGTGTCCCCATAAGGTAATAAGAGACCTTTGGGGACATCTGATCAGTTTTTTTTTTGTACTTGAGGCTGATTTCTCCTATAACTGAGGCTGCTACATTTAACCTCAATTACAGGAGAAATACAGACTCCTGCACACTGTATACACAGTATACAGAGCTGATCTGGGGTCCTGTAGGACCCAGCAGCTCTGGCAGGACACTGCTCCCGGCAGATCACGTGTCTGCCGGGTCAGAGGGCAGCTGATTTATGGCTGCGTCCATAGCCGTGTATACAGCGCTCATTGAGTAACAATAAAGAAATCATGGCGGATTTTCTGACCTTAGAAAGTTCCTGCATTCATGGTTGTATCCACTGGCAACTAGAGATGAGCGAACACTGTTCGGATCAGCCGATCCAAACAGCACGCACCCATAGGAACGAATGGAAGCACCTGTGACGCCGGACGCCGGCAAAGTCAGCGTCACAGGTGCTTCCATTCATTTCTATCGGCTGATCCAAACAGTGTTCGCTCATCTCTACTGGCAACCGATCAAGAAAACAGACTGTGAACACAAGATATTTAGAAAAAATCCTTAAAACTATGCAAAATGTTTAATTACTTATATTTGCAAAGATGTTTAACTTTTAATTACCTACAAATTTTAAAATAATTACCGTATTTTTCGGACTATAAGACGCACCTAGGTTTTAGAGGAGGAAAATAGGGAAAAAAATTTTTGAAGCAAAAAATGGTAAAATATTTAATATATGGGAGTTGTAGTTTTTCAACAGCTGCAAGGCCACATTGACAGGTGACCCTGCAGCTGTACGGGGACGCATAGATTGTTTTTTTTTGCGGGGCCAGCTGTACTTTTTAGTTATACCATTTTGGGGAATATCTATTGCTTAGATCACCTTGTATTGAAAAAAAACCGGTGGTTTATGATATATGACTTTCTACTTTTATATATATATTCTAGGGACAGGAGGTGATTTAGAACTTTTATTTATTTCGTATTTTTATTATATATTTTTAAAGCTTTTTTTTTTTTTTACTATTTTATTCCCCCCCAGGGGCTTGAACCTGCGGTCACTTGATTGCAAGTCCCATAGACGGCAATACAACTGTATTGCCGTCTATGGGACATTCTGTCTATTAGTATTACGGCTGGTCATAGAGACCAGCCGCAATACTAATACAGCAGTGACAGGCCCGGGAGCCTCATTAGGCTCCCGGCTCTCACCCGAACAGGTCGGCTCCTGCGATATCGCCGCACAGGAGCGACCTGCAACTTCACAGGTACGGGGCCGGTGGGGACCGGCCCCGGGGGAGAAGGGGCCACCGATACTGACCCGGCATCCGCTGTACTAGAGAGGCGGATGCCGGGGAGGGATAGACGTCATCACAGGTGCCGGGGCCTGAGACATCGCTCCTCTGCCCTGCATGAAGCCAGCGGCGGGGGGACGGAGGAGCGGAATAGCATCACCCCTGCCGCTGCTGGCTTCATGCAGGGCAGAGGAGCGCAGCGATGTCTCAGGCCCCGGCACCTGCATCTATCCCTTGCCAGCATCCGTCTCTCTATTAGAGCGGATGCCAGGCGCCACATTCGGACTATAAGACGCACCCTTCTTTTCCCCCCAAATTTGGGGGAAAAAAAGTGCGTCTTATAGTCCGAAAAATACGGTATGTACATGGGAATACCCCTTTAAGTAGAGCTCACAATCTAAATTGCTTATTAGTAAGTCTTTGGTGTGTCAGAAGACATGGGGAGAACATACAAACTCCATACAGATGTTGTCCATGGCTCGATCTTCAGCGATGCAAGACAACAAAGCTAACCATTGAGCCACTGTGCACATTATTACAGTGCACCTGAGCATACTAACAACCTGTGCATGAAAATAGGATATCATTTTGTATAGGATACAGTAAGTTTAAAATATTTAGGTTCTTCAAAAAACTTGCCTGTCAGCAGCGATCTGGCTCACATGCGAAATTCCTGTTGTCCCTGAGGTGGCTTTTGATCTTTCAGTGAATCGTGAATCAAGTGCTTTCATAGGTTCAATCTTCGGCTGGGCAGAAACACTTGTTGGTGTTGAAGGAGTAGCCGTGTTGACACTATAATTAATAATACAAGGCATAAAAATTGTTATGATTTCACGTTATTTGTTCTACCTCATAGATATAACATTTACACTTAAAAATTGCTCCATATTATTGTATTAGTACTAATAAATAAGGAAATTAGAAGGATGCAATCTCACTTATGTATAAGAAAATGTCATCATTATGTAAAGCACTGTTAAAAAGAGAGAAGTCTCTTTTATCCCCTTCCCAATGCATGATGTAACAGTACAAAATGGCAAGTAGTAGGTAAGTGAACCATGTTGTACTATTGTCATGGACGTGGCACTGGCTCAGGATCCAAGCTGGTACCATTAGCCGTGGGTATCATCTGTAACTTTACTCCAACATTGGCAATTGCGACTGCGGTGTTGAAGAGGCTCCTGAAAGTTTTTCATAGGATAGGTCAACAGTATGCGACCTGTCTGGGTCTGACACCCAAACCCTGCACATATCATCTATTTTAGAAACCTCAGGGTGCAGTGAGCTGCTACTGGAAAAGCGATGCATTCTGCGTCACTACTATTCAAGTGATAGAGGCAAAACAACCCTATCCATTGCACAGGTCATCAGTCTAAAAAATTAATTTGGAAGTGGAAACGCCTGTAAGTGGTTCAAGAGCATAAATTAATAAGTTTATTTTTAAGACTCATATTCAAAAAAAAGTTGGGATGCTGTGTAAAAATGTTAAGAAAACAAGAATGGAATGATTTGGAAATCTCATATAACCGTTTTATACACAACAGAACACTGAACACATATCAGATGTTATGTTCCATTTCATTTGGAAAAACTTAATTTACAAATTGTTGGGAACCTGGATAGTAAATCCTGATACCCAGCAGTGTTGTGAAAGAAAATGGTCTCTCTGTAGTGCAAATGTCTATCTCTTCTTCCTTCTCCATACTTATATTGTACAGATTTGATCAGTTGCAGAAGTAAATAAGTGAAGAAATAGGCCACTTTCTTTAATAAACCATATTAAAGCCCTTCACTATGGATTTATGAAAAAAATAAACAAGCACTCCACATTTCACAGACCAAATACAAGTGTCTGAAGCTGGCCTTAGTTAAATGGACCTCTGTAGAAAATATTCCCATTTCACAGTACCTCTCTTTAATGGCAGGCTCTTCTGATGTTTTTGCATTTCCTGATGGTTCTAGGGTGGATTTAGCCCCTAAAGAGCTGTTGGTGTTTGAATCCAGAGATAAGAGCTGCTGGTTGCTCTGAGAAGACAGCATGGACCCTGCGACTGACCCCGATATTGGAATACTATTGAAAAAAGCTGTAGAAAAGTCCCTACAAAATATGAATTGCCAAAATTAGACTTGTATTACACGTTGCACTATCCATAGTATGTGATTAAATTACACTCTTAATACAAACCCAGTGTCCAGCTGGGCAATGCACAAAGGGGTGATCCTCCGCCGGCCATCTGCTGTCCTTGTTTCCACTTGTTTCTTTAAAAGATTCTATTAAAATAATTCCTATTATTAAAATATAATTTTCATTTATTTCAAAACAATAAAACACAGAAACTCCCACTAAAGAAAATCATTTAACTGCAAGTAATATAAGTTTTCACTTCTAGGTATCATTGAAAGATACCGCTATATCATAACAAGGGAGCATGGCATTTAGTTTACATATAGTCTTCCAGCACGGCATCACTACATAGTGTAACAATTCAAATGTAACTAAACTTTCAAACAACTTTTCATTTTCTGACAGCATGGGAGCCATTAATATATTTTATTGCAAAATTATGGCTTCTTTCTGCAAAATCTTACACACAATGTTTTACTTATTTTTCTATAATGATCTGAATCTGTACATTGCTTTTATTAGGTATACTATCTCTTCATAAGGCCGAGAACCTGAGGCCGCATGGGTGGGGTGCAGGGGTTTGTCTCTTCAAAAACAGTTATATCTGGGGAATATTAAAACATGGAACTTGACACCAGAATCACTATTCTATCTGTAAAATTTCTAGCTTAAAGTCGAGCTTGGCATCATTTATATGCAGCTGTTTTCAACTATTGGAAATATTACTCAACCGCTGGAGATAATACTGGTAGAACTGTGCTCTTGGGGACAAATCAACGCTAAGAATTTTTAATTTTTTTTTTCCATATGACACCAAAAGCTTTTCAAGATATTAAAGTGTTGGAGAGAACTATCTGAAGTGACCTCCAAAGTCTCAGCTTCCCTGCAATATACAAGGACGTGCCGCTGTCACGCACTGAAAACAGCTTGGAGATTTCAATGATCACTAACTTAGTCTCATTTCATAAAGCATGCGACTCTGGACCATTTTAAGTTTAAAATGTTGCTGCTTTCTGAGTGAAAAACCTCTAAAAGTTCTCTGCCACTAGGTGGCTCCCTTCTAGTGACCCACAGTGAATGCAGATGGGAGGAGCCGCTTCTCCTCATCCGCCCGAAAGACTGAACACTCCGCAAATCTCACACCTGAAAACGTAAGAAAAGTCTTCTACGTACATGTATCTACTTCTGGCTGCTTTACTGATTACAGATGGGATATTATTCACAGACAACAAGCAGCTTTCCTGACTGTGCTCATAGATTACGCTTTTCTAGCGCCATGCCTGCATATATCTGCTCTATATTTGCAGTTCAAGCCCATGTGACCTATATGGTGGCCACATGGGCTATTCTAAGCCATTTGTTTGCTATTGTACAGTTACTACTGGCAGAATTATATGTAAAGAAATCAAACTAATTACAATATATGGGGGGACGGTAGTCAGCTCCTTACTGTAAATTTTTCTACCTGAAAAACTGTCAAATTCCATTTTTCTAAACTCATTGGTCAGTTCCACAGTTATCTTGCAAATTGACTTTCATACCTTTCTGATGTCCTCTAGGCTTTCACCATTTACCATGCTGGCCACTTTTGGTGCTGGGATATCTTTCTGTACAGATGCTGCATGTTCTCCATCCAGATGTGAATGCTGTTTCTGTTGAAACTTCAGCATTTCAGGATTTTCTATAATGGTGTTCGGCAACTGGGACTCAGTTGTGATGGCAAGACTTTTCCCATAAGTGCTTTGGTGGATGTGATTCTGCAATTAGATTTTTTCACAATATGAGTAAATGGGTAAACATACCCACACACTCAAAAAAACAAACAAACAAAAAAAACACCTTTTTGTCAGGTGTTACCGTATTTTACGGACTATAAAGGCGCACTGGACTATAAGTCGCATTGCCCATGAACGCCTTATAGTCCGTCTCGGTTCATATATAAGGCGCACCGGACTATAAGCCGCAGTCCGGTGCGCATTATATCTTATTGAAAGCGGCGGCAGGCAGACTTTGCCAGCGGCCGCTTAACCCCCCGCGTGCCAGCCGCTTCTATTGGAAGCGCTCGGCAGGCGAGGAGGGGCTCTATCAGCAAAATCATGCTGATAGAGCCCAACCGTAAACGTTAGGTACGCCGGCGTTACAGCAGGGCTGCCGGACACTTCCTATTCATTTCTATGGGAGCCGGCATGCGAGCGCTCCCTATAGAAATGAATGGAAAAAAGCAGTCCATTCATTTCTATGGGGAGCGCTCGCATGCCTGCTCCCATAGAAATGAATAGGAAGTGTCCGGCAGCCCTGCTGTGACACCGCCGTCCTGAAAGAGAACGTGAAACTTACCCAACGGTGCAGGGCGGGCGGGCGGGCATTCAGGCCTCCTCTGCCTCCGATGTTCCGTCCTCCTCCGGCGCTCGCAAGCTGATAATGGCCAGGGCACATGCGCAGTAGAAGCATTATGCGCATGCGCCCCGGCCATTATCAGCGAGCGCCGGAGGAGAAGGACGGAACATCGGAGGCAGAGGAGGCCTGAATGCCCGCCCGCCCTGCACCGTTGGGTAAGTTTCACGTTCTCTTTCAGGACGGCGGTGTCACAGCAGGGCTGCCGGACACTTCCTATTCATTTCTATGGGAGCAGGCATGCGAGCGCTCCCCATAGAAATGAATGGACTGCTTTTTTCCATTCATTTCTATAGGGAGCGCTCGCATGCCTGCTCCCATAGAAATGAATAGGAAGTGTCCGGCAGCCCTGCTGTAACGCCGGCGTGTATTCGGTAGTGTGAATGCACCCTTACGGTGCCTTTTATGTATGTATGGAAGCGGCACGCAGTCTTTGCCGCCGCTTCCATCCATATATAAGCCGCACCGGACTATAAGCCGCACTTACGATTTCTGAGGAAATCGTAGGTTTTTATGTGCGGCTTATAGTCCGGAAAATACGGTACTACAAATAATAAGCTGCGGATGAAAGACTTTGTGGAAGTGCAGCATTAAAAAAAAAATAGCAAGGCACATACCTTCTCGTCTTCGCTTAGTGGATCACCCAGCTCTTCCTGTGAGAAATCTAAGTATGCAACCGATCCATCCATGGAACACACCAATACGCCAAGTCCATTTAGGGTCCTACAAGCCAACCAGAGAACAGGACTTAGCCACTTGTGATATTACAATGAAAGGCATGAAATGTACAGATTGGCAGCAGCAGATGAGTGATAAGATAAAAGCTTCTGTTACTTCTCTAGAGGTTCCGATGTGAATGGAGCCCTTGAGACTACAGTATCTGGAAGGGCAAACATTTCAGTATTGTTTTCCTTATTATTCAACATAGCCATAACAACAACAATCCTCAAATTTCTAAGTATAGATATTTATACAGATTTTATATTTATATATCCATCTATATCTTTCAGTCTATAGTCCATAATACACAAAACTGAAAAGTCTAAAGCAGCACTGAATAAAGAAACTGGGAGTAGAGGTCTCAGGAAAATACAAAATAGGCGGCACTCCAAATAGAAAAAGAGTGGCCTAGTCAATTTTTATTGACATATAGGTGGACAGATTTAGCAAAGCTTAATACTGTTTCATGTAGGTCAACAGTATATAAAGAGATCTAGTAGCCTTCAACTTAAAGATATATATATATTTTTTTTAAGTTAAGCTGGGGAGGTTCTAAAAACAAAAACCAAAAAAAACCAAAAAAACAAACAAAAAACCACATACTTGTCCCCGATGCATCCCAGCACGGTTCGGTCCTGCACCTCTGTTGATTTCTTCTGGTGTAAGTCCCCGCCACAAATGACGGCTGAGGCTACTCAACGGCCTCAGCAAAGGACATAGGACGTCACTACATGTAACATCCACAAGTCCTTTCCTTAGACCGCAGAGAACCGGGGAAATCACAATCAGCGAGAACTTTTGACAAAAGACAGCCAAGCAGCAGGACCGGGCCGCACAGAGTATACCAGAGCATAAAAGTATGTTTTGTTTGTTATTTTTAATCACCCACCCAGGCCAAATAAAAAGAAAAAAATTATATTAATTATTATATATTTCTTTAAACCTGATTTTAGCTAACTGCAAAGTTATATATGTATATACCCAGCACTGTGCAAAAGGCTAAGAGTGTAAGAATGCTTTAAAAAATAGAGGTGTTAATAGTTTATTTTTGACAATTAACAAAATGAAAGGGGTTTTCCATGCTAAAAATTATTGATGACCTATACTAAAGATCTAGAGAGAAGGGAACAGAAAGCAGACAGGTCTGTCCTATGTTGTGTGGTCAAATCAGGTTATTATAGATGCACTCCAATTTACTTGAATAGGAGCTAATCTATAATGACTCCGTTCAGCCACTACACATAGGATAGCACAATCTGCTTCATATTCCCTTTTCTGTATCACCTGCTGAGAAGAGCTAATTTATAGGCATCTCAGATCACCACAGGTCTCAAATTAGTAACCTACCGTTATATTATTGCCCAAAAATAGCCTTTAGGACTGGTGCCCCACGTTGCGCAAATGGCGTGGCAAAAACTGCAGTGTTTGACAGTCCCTGCAAAGTGGATGGAATTCTAGCGAATCCCATGCACACACTGCGGAAATATATGCACAACGGGAAGACACGTGCCGATTTTAAAAACCTGTTGCGGTTTTGGAAATCGCAGCATGCCAATTATACCTACGGAAATGGTAAAATAAAATGCCTTGGTATACATTACCATGAGATGTCCATTATAGACTTTTCAAATAGATCATGGATCACCACCAAAGGTCTCTTAAGGCAAGTGAGCTGCAATAAAAAGATAAATCAATCAATCCAAAAACATCCATAAGTCTCTTACACACATATACACTATTAAAAAAACAAAACAAAACACAGAACTATTAAAAATGCAGCAAAATAATTTGCTGCATAACTTCTTGGGGAATTTATAGCATGCTAATATACAGCGAGTTATTGCAGTCTATTCCCCTTCATTTCAAAACTGAGGTGTAACAAAAACATAGGTGTAACAATAGTTTCCAGTAGAAGTCATGTTTTTTTTAATCCTACACCTTAACCTTTTTAATATAAATTTTTAGCTATTATGTAGCAGTTTAGTTTGGTTATTTTGTTCTCCTTCAACATCCCATATCTTAACTGAATGTCATATTTCTGAAAAATCTAGGATACATTTTCCTTACCCACACAGACAGTGAGCGGTCCTTGCTCCCCACTGCACAGCAGCAGTATGGACAGGCGGCTTTGTTTGAGCTTCCATTTTTTTGTTCCTTTTTGAAGATTTTTGGATTAAATTTCTATTTGAAGAAAACGCAACAAGATTTCAGTGTTATTAGATAATGACATTTTCAGGAGTTAGACAATTCATTCATTCATTTTAAGACACCAAAGTCCCCCATATTCCCAATCAGTGGGGATCTGAGCAGTCAGCCCCCCACTTATCTGCAAGTTATGAGATAACTTGCTTTTGTGGGAATACCCCTTTAACCTTCATTAAGTACAGTAAAAAATCTGTTGTATTAAAAGGGAACATGAAAACGGGGTTCTTACCACCACAGTGACAGCTTTTCGATGGCCCACAAAATCCATGTTTGTTTTCCATCCATCACGCTCAATAATCTGTGCGGTAGGACCAGAGTTGTTCATTGCATGAGCAGATACAAGGTAATGTCCATCAGGAGACCAACTAAGACGCAAGACATGCGTAGTTCCTCCACACTAAAACAAAATGTAAGGCTGCTTTTAGCAAGCGTTTATCTACAATTTTGTGACTTTGAGATTGTTAGATAGCCGGCACCTCATCAAATGGCTTGGTGATACTGGTTTCTAGCTGCCAGTCCATGGTCCTCCAGACTTTTAGACTATGGTCATCAGCTTGCGAAGCAATATACTTCCCCACAGGGTCCCATGTCAGTCCTTTAACCAGTCCGGAATGGCCCCTCAACGTGGCTATAATCTCTGCAAAATTATTTAATATATCTCTATAAGACTTATTTCAAAAGTAATACTACAAACAAAAGTACCCCAAAAAGGTTGCTATAATAATGCTGTATATGTGTCTGACCTACCAGGAAACTTAAGGGCATTCCATATCACAACGGTGTTATCAACACTACAGGACGCCAGCCATGCATCATGTGGAGACCAGGCGACATCCATTACATCTGAAAGGTGTTTAAAACATAATGTAACATATCAGACACAATGCAACATAACACTGCAATTTACACACTACTAAAAGAAGTGCACCAAGTCACTCACCTCCTGAATGATTCCTGAGAATGGAGAGGCAACGCCACTGCTCTACATTTGCCAATTTACTGCTGGAGCCAAAAACAGTACTAGGTCCAATGTATCTGAAATATGGATAGGACACAGAACATTTTTATATGTTTCAAGAGAAGACAAACTATACCATGCATTCCACCTGGTAATGGTAAATTACATTGGCTAGGATTTCACCCAAGAAGTACATCATCTACTACATCTTTATAGAGGCTTTGGGATTTTTAAAAAAAAATTAAGTTATGATATAATAAACACCAGAGTCACTTTATTCTGTAATAATGCACATCTAATGTGTAGCCAGAATTCCTTTACTAATTGGTATCATATATTTGTATGTATAACACATTTGTAACTATAGAACACAACCCATAACAAACATTAAACAGCTAACAAAAAACAAACATCAATTCTAATAGTCTTTGCTCTAATAAATAGTCCTTACCATAGTAATGTAGCCCAAGACTTTGGAGACTATTTAGAGAACTTCAGTGGAACCTGTCAGCAGTTTTAGGTTACCCACAGGCATGGTGAAATACCAACAGGCTGCCTTATAGAAAATGGGTTTAACCCTGAAACACTGCAGCATTTCAATGAAAACAGTTGTGAAAGGAGTCATGTATGGGGAAAAGTATTGAAAAGTGTTGATTACTATCAGGGAGCCTGTCTGCATTTTATGTTTCCTGTGGTGCAAGTGGTATTCATTTGCTTTTAAGTTCCCCTTCAAGGCTACACGCCATTGTTGCTGTGTATAGGTCAATGAAAACAGAATGGCATCCATGTTCATATGTGCTTCTCATAGACACCATCATTCCAATGTACAAGTAAATCAAACAGAATTAGGACATGTGCCGGGTTCTGTGCCCCCACACACACCCATAGAAATGACGTCCATGAGTGAACAAATGGATCAGTGGGCTATCCATTAAAAACAGATATCTCACTGACAAAAACACTTTCTTGTGCATGAGGCATAAGGCTTTATTCACAGGTTAGTGTTTGGTCATTGATTTACATCAGTGATTGAGTGCAAACCGCAAATAGACACAATGAAAAGATCTGCACCTATTTTGTGTCTTTAACCCACAAGTCACTGATACAAAACACTCATGTGTGAATAAGGCCTAACAGATGCAGAATAGCAGGTGACTGACAAGGGCTGCACACTACTATTGTGGAGCATCATGGACAATTTATGACAAGAAGATAGAGATGCCTGATGGCTTTCTATTTGTCAGTATTTCATTTCATTAAGAACTGTGCAGACTGTCTCTCTGTCTTCCTAAAAATGAATTATCATTATAACGTACCACAGATTATCATCCGAAAAAAACTTTAATAACCAATTCACTCCAGAACAATCCAAGGCACAGTGTGGACAAATGTCCTCAGCTCACCCAGATTTCTTCCACACCATGATGAGTTTGTCATCTCCGCCAGACGCTAAATATGCTCCATTGTTGGACCATCGCACGCAGTTTACACAGGCTGAAACAGAGTGTACGCAAAGATTAATCCAATTCCACAGTGACAGTATGGCGAGGACAATGAACTGCTCATACAGAGTCCGCTCTTCCAATGCTAGTCCCCATCCCTGGGATCTTTGACACCATCTTAATGTTTCCCTCTTTTGTTCAAACAAGTGTGAACCCCCACAGCAGCTATCTGCGATGTATTCTGGTACCTAAGTGGTTGTCCATCTGGCACAGCATCTTGGGAATACTTTCATTCTTCTCATCTTCTTCCTTAACAACCGGTGGCATATTCCATATGACAACTTTTCCAGAATCTTGCCCTGGAAAGTCACAACAATGTTGACTTATTTCTATCTTATGTTACAGAATTTTACTTGATACAACATAACATATCATACATAATTTTTAGATTGCTGATTTAAAAAACAAAACAAAAAAAAACCCTAAGCTTTTCAAACCAAGAGGACCCTTGGAAAACAAGAACCCCCTCCCCCCCCAGAACAACAAAAAAAAAAAAAGAGATCAGAATCAATGGACGACAAGAGAATCTATTTCACACATGATGCACAAAAGCATGGTCATGTCACATAATTTGCATATGTATATATTTATTTATTTTTATGTAGATTGTGAGCCCCATATAGGGATAACAATGTACTCTTTTTTTTCATTTAAGTATGTCTTTGTAGAATGGGAGGAAATCCATGCAAACACGGGGAGAACATACAAACTCCTTGCAGATGTTGTTCCTGGTGGGAATCGCACCCAGGATTCCAGCGCTGCAAGGCTGCAGTGCTAACCACTGAGCCACCATGTTGCCCCATTTGCATATAATTTTGTCAGTCTTCCATGGCTGCAGTGAATGACAAAAGTTGTGCAACAACTACTTTCAGTACATCTTCACACAACTGAAAAATGAGATGCTGATTGGAAAAAAAACGTGTATCAGAAATCTGAAGCTGACTGTGGGATTTCAGGCGTGGATCCACACACCGATTGACCCAGGTTAAAGGGGCAAATCCGTGCATTTCCACCCTCTGTTTACCTCTACTACATAACAACGGTTGTAAGTCAACCAAAGTTGTAGCGATAAGCAATATATTGTTTCAAGTTCAATGGATATAAAAGTAGCCACTAAAGTATAACAAACAGCTACAGTCTTTGTCGCCTGTGAACTAGATTACAAAAACGTAGCCAAGACCATGTGTCAGTAGCCAAACATGCACATAAAACAAGATCTTTGCAATACTCAGATGACCAGAAAACACACCTTGTCCTCCTGTAGCAAATTTTGTGCCATCGGGATGAATGTCCACGGAAAATATCGGTTTGCCTAAAATTAGAGACAAGATTTCTGTTTAATTCACATGAGGGTTATGTACATTAAATGTATTAGGATGTATGGCAGTCGCAATCATGTGATACTGGTGACCAGCAGGCATTTTAGGTGCCACCATGCCAGGTGTTGCATCATCCTCTACAGGTGACAGTGCACATCTGCTGCTACTGCAGAACCAGCCCCTGGGGACAGCTCAGAAGCTGCTTATATGGAGCCTATTGTGAGGGGATGATGGCACACACAGGCATCTATCATAGAGGTACAGCTAGTAACTTGTACTGCTCCTTGGCATCACCACTGACCTCGCCCTTCATTAATGGTACCACATACAGGTATCTAGAGCAGCTCGGGTGGGCACTACCAATGCAGAGACTACACTAGTACACAGATAGACATTCCCATTCAAACTCAAGACCGTTAAAAGTTCTGAATAATATGGCGACCTCTGCAACTTCTGTGGCCCCTTGGGGCCACTCTCTCCCGCCTGCTCCTCCCTCACCATTGTGATTAACCCAGGTGGGCTTCAGAAGCTTCATTGTCCCGCTGTGCCCGGAGCAGGGTGTCAGCTCCGGCCGCCCATTGAGCACCGGAGCTTTCCCCTGTGCAGGCTTCTCGGAGCCGCCTCTCAGCGCCGCTCCATCCCGCTCCGGCACCCGCACCAAGACCGGAAGCCCGCGGGAAGTAAGGTTTAAAAATGTCCTACTGGAAACATAGACCTGGAAGCAGGCGTTCCTTCTTAAGAACAGTGCAGAAAGGGAGGGACGCCGCCAGTCACACACGAAGACACTAGCGGCAGGCAGGGAACCCCAGGAGGCTGAGCACACCTACAGCCGTCTATTTCCTCAAGCTGAATATCATATGACACTGAAAAGCTGAGGGGATTATTTGTGGCGGGAGGCAGCCGTGATGCTGATGTGTGGTACAGTGATGGGCTGGTCCTGAAGGCAGCATGGGCAGATGCTATGGCCGCAGCACAGTCTGAGAGCAGGGACTCTGATACAGCCTATGTGTCTAGATTGTGTGATATAGTAGTGTTCACGGGGCAGACATCTTTTCTGGACTTCCTGTCATTAATCTCTGTAGTCAGCCTCTACCCAGGACAAAATGGCCACTCACAGGTACCACTAGACCAAACTCCTCTACTTGTTACATTGGTCATACACTTCTGGTCAAGCTGCAGTGACCTACAGTAGAGGTCAAATGTCTTCAAATGCAATGTTAATAATCGTTCAATATAATCAGAATTTTATTATGAATCTGGAGTTTTTCCGACTCCACCCAAAATGTATTCTTCCTCCTACGCCACAGTCCTGCTTAGCCAAGTGTGCGTGATTCTTCTTTATGGTAATTTTAATAAGCTGCTGCCAGATATCTATGACAGTTGCTTATCTGCTGCCGGGACAAGGGATCCAGTATGTTGCATTCTCATGTGCCTGATCCTTATTGGCAACCACCTTGAAATCGGACCACCAAGGACAGGTGACTATGAGTTTTTTGGAGTTTTTTTGTTTGTTTTTTCACTTCCCCGGCCTAATTAAATGAATAAATCCTGAACAAAGCCTTTAAGTATATTAGTGCTATCAATTGATAAAGGCTGTGCACTTGGTTCAATAAGGCGCATAACAGCATAGCATGAATGTTATCGCAAAAGAGGGAATGTATCGTTGAATTTAGACCAAGTTTCTAGCCTAGGTAAAATGCAATCTTTTGCACATGTTTATTTGGTACAAAATTCCATCGTATACCATGTTTCCAATGCTTATGTCTGTTAAAAAGTAGGTTATGTGTGACCTGGGCAGGGTCAGTGCAGCCCGATTCAGCTCTGAAATATATGGCCGCTCCTAGAAGTTATAGGTTTTATATTCTGGAGCATAGAAGGCTCCGTTCCCTGTATAGCGGGCAGCTCTGTCCATATTCAAGTGAATAGAAGCATAGCCGCAGTACTCTACAGGCACTTTGACACCACTGAATACAATTTTCACATCAAATCCAGCAGTAAATATCATGAGGATTACATTGCACATGCCAGCATTTTAATAAAAACCTGCACTTAAAAACAGCCATAAAATATTTGCAGTGCTGATGTTGTATACAGTGTGTAATAGCAGCTGTGACATGTGTACAAGATTAATTAAAACCAGCAGCTATGACATGAAGAAGGTATTTGTTTCATTTGCACACAGGACTTCCTGTCAGTGAGGGATGGAAAGAAGCCATCTACTTGCTGCTGACATGATTCACATATACGTACTATAAGCTATCAGAAGTGATAATACACAATCTAAGTAACTATTTTCCATAAACAGGGAAAGGCATAGCAATGTTTTTTTGTTTTTCTATTTTCTATTCTATACAAAATTTGTTGATTTTTTTTTTTTTTTTTGGTTTGTTTGTATGTTAGAGAATTACATCTATAAGCATGACAATTTCAGTAAGTGAAAACCAGTGCTATACATCTTAATGGAATTGTTTCTGTAGTATATGTTAGAATTTCTGAAAGATAAATGGAGATGAAATGAGACAGATCACATAAATTTCTTTGATTTCTGTTGTGGATAAATAGATTTATCTGCCGTTATTCAGAATGGAAATCAGAAAAGGTCTGATACAATGTGCTGATCTTTGCTACATCCTAGCATTGTCTCCATTGAAAAAACCCAAGTGATATAAATGACAGCTTCTCTCCCTTATTACTTGAATTGTTCTTACTCATAAAGACTGCATTGGGTATCTCTGGATTCATCAGCACACTAAATTCTTCTCCAAATGAAATCTGTTAAAATAGACACAGAATAACGGAAAAAATGCATAAAAGTAAATGTTTTCTATAAGCAAAAAAACCCAATTAGCTCAGTTATGATAAAGTATACTCAGTATTCCGAAAGTACTATACAATGAAATACATCTGCCAAAAAATACATTAATTTAGGTATGAGCCATGGCATTATCATGCTGCTGCTAAAAGAATGTATGACGTGTCACTCAAAGAAAGCATTACAGGTACAACAAAGAGCATGAACTAGGAGTCTACATCTAAGCAATAAAGGTGCCACTACTTGAATGCAGGTCAGAACCAGAGAAAGCATACTGCAAAAGTCAAGAACTACTGTAGCATCTGGAAGAAACAAAGCTTTGCACTTTTTCACAGCTTTACTGCCACTTTAGTTGCTGTTTACTTGTTGGTATTTCTGCCTTCAGTGAGTGGTAACATGTTCACTTGTGTTGAGGTCAAGAAACTGACTTGACCATTAAAAAAAAAAAAATCTATGCCTTAAAGTGGTTTTCCCATCTCCCACTCACCAACTTTGCCTGCTGTCTCTTCTCATTTCCTGTATTCTTCAGCAAGCTGGTGGATGGGTTTTGACTGATGAACAGGACCACTATGAAGTATCTCAATAGATATAAACTTTTCCTTTACTATGAGAGATTATTATGATTACTAGAAATCTAATATAAATGCATATCAAATAATAAGCACAGTAAATGTATATTACATTACACAATTTTGTATAGAACACAACATGCTTCTACAGAGAACAGACCCAGTGTTATCTTTGTGTTAAACTACAATTAGCCACACTAATTGTCCTGCAGGCAGATGAGGAAAAAACTCAAACCCCCATAGAGCAGTGACTCTTAACTCCATCCTGTCTTATCAGATACAGGTCATTCACCTTGTAAACACTATTAAACAATGGGAGTAATAATCTATCATAGCAGACAGATGAACCAGGATTGCTAATGCAATGTATTTAGGAAAACACTTGTATTTACATAGGATCTTTGAAATTGGAATACCCCTTTAAGAAACTTTTTACAGTACATTTATGGTCATAACCCACCTGTTCTATAAAGCACTGAACAGTTGTGCAGCATTTGACTGAATGTGAACAGAAAATATAGCTTAATATGCTACAGAATTCATCCTTCTATCCATAGTCACTAGAGATTAGCGAATAGTATTTGACGATTAGTTTCGAATACCTCCGCTCCCATAGGAATGCATGTAAGCGGCCGAAACACCAAGGGGTTAAGCACCGGCCGCTAACACGCATTCCTATGGGAGCAAAGTATTCGAATCTACTATTCGCTCAACACTAATAGTCACTTGAATAAACATCAATAGGCCAGTTCCAATAACTTATAGATGCCCATTAGAGATGAGCGAACAGTGTTCTATCGAACTCATGTTCGATTGGATATTAGGCTGTTCGGCATGTTCGAATCGAATCGAACACCGCGTGGTAAAGTGCGCCATTACTCGATTCCCCTCCCACCTTCCCTGGCGCCTTTTTTGCTCCAATAACAGCGCAGGGTAGGTGGGACAGGAACTACGACACCGGTGACGTTGAGAAAAGTAGGCAAAACCCATTGGCTGCCGAAAACATGTGACCTCTAATTTAAAAGAAAAGCGCCGCCCAGGTTCGCATCATTCTGAGCTTGCAATTCACCGAGGACGGAGGTTTCCGTCCAGCTAGCTAGGGCTTAGATTCTGGGTAGGCAGGGACAGGCTAGGATAGGAAGGAGAAGACAACCACAACAGCTCTTGTAAGAGCTAAATTCCAGGGAGAAGCTTGTCAGTGTAACGTGGCACTGACGGGCTCAATCGCCGCAACCCAGCTTTCCCAGGATCCTGAATGGAATACACTGTCAGTGTATTCCCGTATACCCGATATATACCCCCGATACCCGTTCCAACGGTGTGCCCCCCCACCTTCACCCCAGAAATACCCTGCAAGTCCCCTAGCAATAGAATTGGGGCTATATACACCCACTATTTTTGCTACTGCCATATAGTGCCATTGTCTCACTGGGAATTCAAAGAATATATTGGGGTTATAAATACCCTCATTTCTTGCTACTGCCATATAGTGCCAGTTTCTGACTGGTAATTCAAAGAATATATTGGGGTTACGTGCACCCACAATTTTTACTACTGGTATACAGTGCCATTGTCTGACTGGGAATTCAAAGAATATATTGGGAATACAAATACCCTCATTTCTTGCTACTGCCATATAGTGCCAGTTTCTGACTGGTAATTCAAAGAATATATTGGGGTTACGTGCACCCACAATTTTTACTACTGGTATACAGTGCCATTGTCTGACTGGGAATTCAAAGAATATATTGGGAATACAAATACCCTCATTTCTTGCTACTGCCATATAGTGC
This sequence comes from Leptodactylus fuscus, assembly GCF_031893055.1. Classification (NCBI taxonomy): domain Eukaryota; kingdom Metazoa; phylum Chordata; class Amphibia; order Anura; family Leptodactylidae; genus Leptodactylus; species Leptodactylus fuscus. The sequence goes on along the minus strand of NC_134265.1, from coordinate 108,480,915 downwards.
CAGTTTCTGACTGGTAATTCAAAGAATATATTGGGGTTACGTGCACCCACAATTTTTACTACTGGTATACAGTGCCATTGTCTGACTGGGAATTCAAAGAATATATTGGGAATACAAATACCCTCATTTCTTGCTACTGCCATATAGTGCCAGTTTCTGACTGGTAATTCAAAGAATATATTGGGGTTACGTGCACCCACAATTTTTACTACTGGTATACAGTGCCAATTTCTAACTAGGAATTCAAAATGCGCAAGGCTCCCGGAAAGGGACGTGGACGAGGCCGTGGGCGAGGTCGGGGGAATGGTTCTGGGGAGCAAGGTAGCAGTGAAGCCACAGGGCGTCCCGTGCCTACTCCTGTTGGGCAGCAAGCATTGCGCCACTCCACAGTGCCAGGGTTGCTTGCCACATTAACTAAACTGCAGGGTACAAACCTTAGTAGGCCCGAGAACCAGGAACAGGTCTTGCAATGGCTGTCAGAGAACGCTTACAGCACATTGTCCAGCAGCCAGTCAGACTCTGCCTCCTCTCCTCCTATTACCCAACAGTCTTGTCTTCCTTCCTCCCAAAATTCCGAAGCTTTACAGAACAATAACCCAAACTGTCCCTGCTCCCCAGAGCTGTTCTCCGCTCCTTTTATTGTCCCTCAACCTGCCTCTCCACGTCACGATTCCACGAACCTAACAGAGGAGCATCTGTGTCCAGATGCTCAAACACTAGAGTCTCCTCCATCTCCGTTCGATTTGGTGGTGGATGACCAGCAACCCACCCTCATCGACGATGATGTGACGCAGTTGCCGTCAGGGCATCCAGTTGACCGGCGCATTGTGCGGGAGGAGGAGATGAGACAGGAGTTGGAAGAGGAAGTGGTGGATGATGAGGACACTGACCCGACCTGGACAGGGGGGATGTCAAGCGGGGAAAGTAGTGTGGATGTTGAGGCAAGTGCAGCACCAAAAAGGGTAGCTAGAGGCAGAGGTCAGCAGCTTAGGCGAAGCCAGGCCACACCCGGAATCTCCCAAGATGTTCCAGTTCGTACCCAGCCCCGAAAAACTCCCACCTCGAGGGCACGTTTCTCGAAGGTGTGGAGTTTTTTCAAGGAATGCGCCGAGGACAGATATAGTGTTGTCTGCACAATTTGCCTCTCGAAATTGATTAGGGGCTCTGAGAAGAGCAACCTGTCCACCACTTCAATGCGCCGTCATTTGGAATCCAAGCACTGGAATCAGTGGCAGGCAGCAACGGCAGGACGAAGGCCGCCTGCCGTTCACGCCACTGCCACTGCCTCTGCCACTGCCTCTGCAACTGCCACTGCTGACTGTGCTGGCGATGCACTCCAGAGGACGAGCCAGGACACCACTTCATCTGCCTCCGCCACTTTGTTGACTTCTCCCTCATCCTCCCCTGTTCCTGTCTTATCTCCTTCTCCTGCACCATCAAAGGCACCATCAGGCGCTTCTTTACAACAACCCACCATCTCTCAGACATTGGAGCGGCGGCAGAAATACACTGCTAACCACCCACACGCGCAAGCCTTGAACGCCAACATCGCTAAACTGCTGGCCCAGGAGATGTTGGCGTTCCGGCTTGTTGAAACTCCCGCCTTCCTGGACCTGATGGCAACTGCGGCACCTCGCTATGCCGTCCCTAGCCGTCACTACTTCTCCCGGTGTGCCGTCCCCGCCTTGCACCAGCACGTGTCACTCAACATCAGGCGGGCCCTTAGTTCCGCGCTTTGCACAAAGGTCCACTTGACCACCGACGCGTGGACAAGTGCATGCGGACAGGGACGCTACATTTCACTGACGGCACACTGGGTGAATGTAGTTGAGGCTGGGACTGCTTCCCAAACTGGCCCGGTGTACCTCGTCTCCCCGCCTAACATTCCTGGCAGGGACACGAGAAGAACACCCCCCTCCTCCTCCGCCACCGCCTCCTCCTCCGCCACCGCCTCCTCCTCCGCTGTTAGATTGACCCCAGCTACGAGTTGGAAACGTTGCAGCACTGGCGTTGGTAGACGTCAGCAGGCTGTGCTGAAGCTGATCAGCTTGGGGGACAGACAGCACACTGCCTCCGAGGTGAGGGATGCCCTCCTCGATGAGACGGCAATATGGTTTGAGCCGCTGCACCTGGGCCCAGGCATGGTCGTTTGTGATAACGGCCGGAACCTGGTAGCAGCTCTGGAGCTTGCCGGACTCCAACATGTTCCATGCCTGGCCCACGTCTTCAACCTAGTGGTGCAACGTTTCCTAAAGAGCTACCCCAATGTTCCAGAGCTACTGGTGAAAGTGCGGCGCATGTGCGCCCACTTTCGCAAGTCGACAGTAGCCGCTGCTAGCTTAAAATCTCTCCAGCAACGCCTGCATGTGCCACAACACCGGCTTTTGTGCGACGTCCCCACACGCTGGAACTCAACGTTTCAGATGTTGAATAGAGTGGTTGAGCAGCAGAGACCTTTGATGGAATACCAGCTACAAAACCCTAGGGTGCCACAAAGTCAGCTGCCTCAGTTTCACATCCATGAGTGGCCATGGATGAGAGACCTTTGTGACATCCTACGGGTCTTTGAGGAGTCCACAAGGAGGGTGAGCTCTGAGGATGCGATGGTGAGCCTTACAATCCCGCTCTTTTGTGTTCTGAGAGAATCCCTGATTGACATCAGGGATAACTCAGATCACACAGAGGAGTTAGGGATAGCATCCGATCCGTCACAGCTGGAGAGTAGGTCCACACATCTGTCCGCTTCACTGCGTTTAATGGAGGAGGAGGAGGAGGAGGAAGAAGAGTTGTCCGATGATGTGATGGTGATACAGGAGGCTTCCGGGCAACTTCGAATCGTCCCATTGTTGCAGCGCGGATGGGTAGACATGGAGGATGAGGAGGAAATGGAGATTGAACTTTCCGGTGGGGCCAGAGGAGTCATGCCAACTAACACTGTGGCAGACATGGCTGAGTTCATGTTGGGGTGCTTTACAACCGACAAGCGTATTGTCAAAATCATGGAGGACAACCAGTACTGGATCTTTGCTATCCTTGACCCCCGGTATAAAAACAACATCTCGTCTTTTATTCCGGTAGAGGGGAGGGCCAATCGCATCAATGCTTGCCACAGGCAATTGGTGCAGAATATGATGGAGATGTTTCCAGCATGTGACGTTGGCGGCAGGGAGGGCAGTTCCTCCAGTAGGCAACCAAGTTCTCACCGGTCCACACAAACGAGGGGCACACTGTCTAAGGTCTGGGACACCTTGATGGCACCCCCTCGCCAAAGTGCCGCCACGGAGGGTCCTAGTGTCACCAGGCGTGAGAAGTATAGGCGCATGTTGCGGGAATACCTTTCCGACCACAGCCCTGTCCTCTCCGACCCCTCTGCGCCCTACACGTATTGGGTGTTGAAGTTGGACCTGTGGCTTGAACTTGCCCTATATGCCTTGGAGGTGCTGTCCTGTCCTGCCGCCAGCGTCCTATCTGAGAGGGTGTTCAGTGCAGCCGGTGGCATCATCACTGACAAGCGCACCCGTCTGTCAGCTGAGAGTGCCGACCGGCTCACTTTGATAAAAATGAACCACCACTGGGTAGAGCCGTCATTTTTGTGCCCACCTGTGTAAAGCACCCCAACATGAAACTCCATGTCTGTACTCAACCTCTCCAATTCCTCCGCATCGTCATACTCATCCACCATAAGCGTTGCACAATTCTGCTAATACTAGGCTCCCTCCACCCTGATTTCCCCCAACTCTGCTGGTTAGAGGCTCCCTCCACCCTGATTTCCACCAACTCTGCTGGTTAGAGGCTCCCTCCACCATGAATTGGTCCAAACTGGGCTGTTTAGCGGCTCCCTCCACCATTAATTGGTCCAAACTGGGCTGGTTAGAGGCTCCCTCCACCATGAATTGGTCCAAACTTGGCTGTTTAGAGGCTCCCTCCACCATTAATTGGTCCAAACTGGGCTGGTTAAAGGCTCCCTCCACCATGAATTGGTCCAAACTGGGTTTTTTAGAGGCTCCCTCCACCATGAATTTGCCCAAACTGGGCTGGTTAGAGGCTCCCTCCACCATGAATTTGCCCAAACTGGGCTGTTTAGAGGCTCCCTCCACCATGAATTTGCCCAAACTGGGCTGGTTAGAGGCTCCCTCCACCATGAATTGGTCCAAACTGGGTTTTTTAGAGGCTCCCTCCACCATGAATTGGTCCAAACTGGGCTGTTTAGAGGCTCCCTCCACCATGAATTTGCCCAAACTGGGCTGGTTAGAGGCTCCCTCCACCATGAATTGGTCCAAGCTGGGTTTTTTAGAGGCTCCCTCCACCATGAATTTGCCCAAACTGGGCTGGTTAGAGGCTCCCTCCACCATGAATTGGTCCAAACTGGGCTGGTTAGAGGCTCCCTCCACCATTAATTGGTCCAAACTGGGCTGTTTAGAGGCTCCCTCCACCATGAATTTGCCCAAACTGGGCTAGTTAGAGGCTCCCTCCACCATGAATTGGTCCAAACTGGGCTGGTTAGAGGCTCCCTCCACCATGAATTTCCCAAAACTTGGCTGTTTAGAGGCTCCCTCCACCATTAATTGGTCCAAACTGGGCTGGTTAGAGGCTCCCTCCACCATGAATTTGCCCAAACTGGGCTGTTTAGAGGCTCCCTCCACCATGAATTTGCCCAAACTGGGCTGGTTAGAGGCTCCCTCCACCATGAATTGGTCCAAACTGGGGTTTTTAGAGGCTCCCTCCACCATGAATTGGTCCAAACTTGGCTGTTTAGAGGCTCCCTCCACCATTAATTGGTCCAAACTGGGCTGGTTAGAGGCTCCCTCCACCATGAATTGGTCCAAACTGGGTTTTTTAGAGGCTCCCTCCACCATGAATTTGCCCAAACTGGGCTGTTTAGAGGCTCCCTCCACCATGAATTGGTCCAAACTGGGGTTTTTAGGGGCTCCCTCCACCATGAATTTCCCAAAACTTGGCTGTTTAGAGGCTCCCTCCACCATTAATTGGTCCAAACTGGGCTGGTTAGAGGCTCCCTCCACCATGAATTTGCCCAAACTGGGCTGTTTAGAGGCTCCCTCCACCATTAATTGGTCCAAACTGGGCTGGTTAGAGGCTCCCTCCACCATGAATTGGTCCAAACTGGGTTTTTTAGAGGCTCCCTCCACCATGAATTTGCCCAAACTGGGCTGTTTAGAGGCTCCCTCCACCATGAATTGGTCCAAACTGGGGTTTTTAGGGGCTCCCTCCACCATGAATTTCCCAAAACTTGGCTGTTTAGAGGCTCCCTCCACCATTAATTGGTCCAAACTGGGCTGGTTAGAGGCTCCCTCCACCATGAATTTGTCCAAACTGGGCTGTTTAGAGGCTCCCTCCACCATGAATTGGTCCAAACTGGGCTGGTTAGAGGCTCCCTCCACCATGAATTTGTCCAAACTGGGCTGTTTAGAGGCTCCCTCCACCATGAATTGGTCCAAACTGGGGTTTTTAGAGGCTCCCTCCACCATGAATTGGTCCAAACTTGGCTGTTTAGAGGCTCCCTCCACCATTAATTGGTCCAAACTGGGCTGGTTAGAGGCTCCCTCCACCATGAATTGGTCCAAACTGGGTTTTTTAGAGGCTCCCTCCACCATGAATTGGTCCAAACTGGGCTGTTTAGAGGCTCCCTCCACCATGAATTTGTCCAAACTGGGCTGTTTAGAGGCTCCCTCCACCATGAATTGGTCCAAACTGGGGTTTTTAGAGGCTCCCTCCACCATGAATTGGTCCAAACTTGGCTGTTTAGAGGCTCCCTCCACCATTAATTGGTCCAAACTGGGCTGGTTAGAGGCTCCCTCCACCATGAATTGGTCCAAACTGGGTTTTTTAGAGGCTCCCTCCACCATGAATTTGCCCAAACTGGGCTGTTTAGAGGCTCCCTCCAGCATGAATTGGTCCAAACTGGGGTTTTTAGGGGCTCCCTCCACCATGAATTTCCCAAAACTTGGCTGTTTAGAGGCTCCCTCCACCATTAATTGGTCCAAACTGGGCTGGTTAGAGGCTCCCTCCACCATGAATTGGTCCAAACTGGGTTTTTTAGAGGCTCCCTCCACCATGAATTGGTCCAAACTGGGCTGTTTAGAGGCTCCCTCCACCATGAATTTGCCCAAACTGGGCTGTTTAGAGGCTCCCTCCACCAGGAATTTGCCCAAACTGGGCTGGTTAGAGGCTCCCTCCACCATGAATTGGTCCAAGCTGGGTTTTTTAGAGGCTCCCTCCACCATGAATTTGCCCAAACTGGGCTGGTTAGAGGCTCCCTCCACCATGAATTGGTCCAAACTGGGCTGGTTAGAGGCTCCCTCCACCATTAATTGGTCCAAACTGGGCTGTTTAGAGGCTCCCTCCACCATTAATTGGTCCAAACTGGGCTGGTTAGAGGCTCCCTCCACCATGAATTTGCCCAAACTGGGCTGTTTAGAGGCTCCCTCCACCATGAATTGGTCCAAACTGGGGTTTTTAGGGGCTCCCTCCACCATGAATTTCCCAAAACTTGGCTGTTTAGAGGCTCCCTCCACCATTAATTGGTCCAAACTGGGCTGGTTAGAGGCTCCCTCCACCATGAATTGGTCCAAACTGGGTTTTTTAGAGGCTCCCTCCACCATGAATTTGCCCAAACTGGGCTGTTTAGAGGCTCCCTCCACCATGAATTGGTCCAAACTGGGGTTTTTAGGGGCTCCCTCCACCATGAATTTCCCAAAACTTGGCTGTTTAGAGGCTCCCTCCACCATTAATTGGTCCAAACTGGGCTGGTTAGAGGCTCCCTCCACCATGAATTTGCCCAAACTGGGCTGTTTAGAGGCTCCCTCCACCATGAATTGGTCCAAACTGGGGTTTTTAGGGGCTCCCTCCACCATGAATTTCCCAAAACTTGGCTGTTTAGAGGCTCCCTCCACCATGAATTGGTCCAAACTGGGGTTTTTAGAGGCTCCCTCCACCATGAATTGGTCCAAACTTGGCTGTTTAGAGGCTCCCTCCACCATTAATTGGTCCAAACTGGGCTGGTTAGAGGCTCCCTCCACCATGAATTGGTCCAAACTGGGTTTTTTAGAGGCTCCCTCCACCATGAATTTGCCCAAACTGGGCTGTTTAGAGGCTCCCTCCACCATGAATTGGTCCAAACTGGGGTTTTTAGGGGCTCCCTCCACCATGAATTTCCCAAAACTTGGCTGTTTAGAGGCTCCCTCCACCATTAATTGGTCCAAACTGGGCTGGTTAGAGGCTCCCTCCACCATGAATTGGTCCAAACTGGGTTTTTTAGAGGCTCCCTCCACCATGAATTTGCCCAAACTGGGCTGTTTAGAGGCTCCCTCCACCATGAATTGGTCCAAACTGGGGTTTTTAGGGGCTCCCTCCACCATGAATTTCCCAAAACTTGGCTGTTTAGAGGCTCCCTCCACCATTAATTGGTCCAAACTGGGCTGGTTAGAGGCTCCCTCCACCATGAATTTGCCCAAACTGGGCTGTTTAGAGGCTCCCTCCACCATGAATTGGTCCAAACTGGGGTTTTTAGGGGCTCCCTCCACCATGAATTTCCCAAAACTTGGCTGTTTAGAGGCTCCCTCCACCATGAATTGGTCCAAACTGGGGTTTTTAGAGGCTCCCTGCACCATGAATTGGTCCAAACTTGGCTGTTTAGAGGCTCCCTCCACCATTAATTGGTCCAAACTGGGCTGGTTAGAGGCTCCCTCCACCATGAATTGGTCCAAACTGGGTTTTTTAGAGGCTCCCTCCACCATGAATTTGCCCAAACTGGGCTGTTTAGAGGCTCCCTCCAGCATGAATTGGTCCAAACTGGGGTTTTTAGGGGCTCCCTCCACCATGAATTTCCCAAAACTTGGCTGTTTAGAGGCTCCCTCCACCATTAATTGGTCCAAACTGGGCTGGTTAGAGGCTCCCTCCACCATGAATTGGTCCAAACTGGGTTTTTTAGAGGCTCCCTCCACCATGAATTGGTCCAAACTGGGCTGTTTAGAGGCTCCCTCCACCATGAATTTGCCCAAACTGGGCTGTTTAGAGGCTCCCTCCACCAGGAATTTGCCCAAACTGGGCTGGTTAGAGGCTCCCTCCACCATGAATTGGTCCAAGCTGGGTTTTTTAGAGGCTCCCTCCACCATGAATTTGCCCAAACTGGGCTGGTTAGAGGCTCCCTCCACCATGAATTGGTCCAAACTGGGCTGGTTAGAGGCTCCCTCCACCATTAATTGGTCCAAACTGGGCTGTTTAGAGGCTCCCTCCACCATTAATTGGTCCAAACTGGGCTGGTTAGAGGCTCCCTCCACCATGAATTTGCCCAAACTGGGCTGTTTAGAGGCTCCCTCCACCATGAATTGGTCCAAACTGGGGTTTTTAGGGGCTCCCTCCACCATGAATTTCCCAAAACTTGGCTGTTTAGAGGCTCCCTCCACCATTAATTGGTCCAAACTGGGCTGGTTAGAGGCTCCCTCCACCATGAATTGGTCCAAACTGGGTTTTTTAGAGGCTCCCTCCACCATGAATTTGCCCAAACTGGGCTGTTTAGAGGCTCCCTCCAGCATGAATTGGTCCAAACTGGGGTTTTTAGGGGCTCCCTCCACCATGAATTTCCCAAAACTTGGCTGTTTAGAGGCTCCCTCCACCATTAATTGGTCCAAACTGGGCTGGTTAGAGGCTCCCTCCACCATGAATTGGTCCAAACTGGGTTTTTTAGAGGCTCCCTCCACCATGAATTGGTCCAAACTGGGCTGTTTAGAGGCTCCCTCCACCATGAATTTGCCCAAACTGGGCTGTTTAGAGGCTCCCTCCACCAGGAATTTGCCCAAACTGGGCTGGTTAGAGGCTCCCTCCACCATGAATTGGTCCAAGCTGGGTTTTTTAGAGGCTCCCTCCACCATGAATTTGCCCAAACTGGGCTGGTTAGAGGCTCCCTCCACCATGAATTGGTCCAAACTGGGCTGGTTAGAGGCTCCCTCCACCATTAATTGGTCCAAACTGGGCTGTTTAGAGGCTCCCTCCACCATTAATTGGTCCAAACTGGGCTGGTTAGAGGCTCCCTCCACCATGAATTTGCCCAAACTGGGCTGTTTAGAGGCTCCCTCCACCATGAATTGGTCCAAACTGGGGTTTTTAGGGGCTCCCTCCACCATGAATTTCCCAAAACTTGGCTGTTTAGAGGCTCCCTCCACCATTAATTGGTCCAAACTGGGCTGGTTAGAGGCTCCCTCCACCATGAATTGGTCCAAACTGGGTTTTTTAGAGGCTCCCTCCACCATGAATTTGCCCAAACTGGGCTGTTTAGAGGCTCCCTCCACCATGAATTGGTCCAAACTGGGGTTTTTAGGGGCTCCCTCCACCATGAATTTCCCAAAACTTGGCTGTTTAGAGGCTCCCTCCACCATTAATTGGTCCAAACTGGGCTGGTTAGAGGCTCCCTCCACCATGAATTTGCCCAAACTGGGCTGTTTAGAGGCTCCCTCCACCATGAATTGGTCCAAACTGGGGTTTTTAGGGGCTCCCTCCACCATGAATTTCCCAAAACTTGGCTGTTTAGAGGCTCCCTCCACCATGAATTGGTCCAAACTGGGGTTTTTAGAGGCTCCCTCCACCATGAATTGGTCCAAACTTGGCTGTTTAGAGGCTCCCTCCACCATTAATTGGTCCAAACTGGGCTGGTTAGAGGCTCCCTCCACCATGAATTGGTCCAAACTGGGTTTTTTAGAGGCTCCCTCCACCATGAATTTGCCCAAACTGGGCTGTTTAGAGGCTCCCTCCACCATGAATTGGTCCAAACTGGGGTTTTTAGGGGCTCCCTCCACCATGAATTTCCCAAAACTTGGCTGTTTAGAGGCTCCCTCCACCATTAATTGGTCCAAACTGGGCTGGTTAGAGGCTCCCTCCACCATGAATTGGTCCAAACTGGGTTTTTTAGAGGCTCCCTCCACCATGAATTTGCCCAAACTGGGCTGTTTAGAGGCTCCCTCCACCATGAATTGGTCCAAACTGGGGTTTTTAGGGGCTCCCTCCACCATGAATTTCCCAAAACTTGGCTGTTTAGAGGCTCCCTCCACCATTAATTGGTCCAAACTGGGCTGGTTAGAGGCTCCCTCCACCATGAATTTGCCCAAACTGGGCTGTTTAGAGGCTCCCTCCACCATGAATTGGTCCAAACTGGGGTTTTTAGGGGCTCCCTCCACCATGAATTTCCCAAAACTTGGCTGTTTAGAGGCTCCCTCCACCATGAATTGGTCCAAACTGGGGTTTTTAGAGGCTCCCTCCACCATGAATTGGTCCAAACTTGGCTGTTTAGAGGCTCCCTCCACCATTAATTGGTCCAAACTGGGCTGGTTAGAGGCTCCCTCCACCATGAATTGGTCCAAACTGGGTTTTTTAGAGCCTCCCTCCACCATGAATTTGCCCAAACTGGGCTGTTTAGAGGCTCCCTCCACCATGAATTGGTCCAAACTGGGGTTTTTAGGGGCTCCCTCCACCATGAATTTCCCAAAACTTGGCTGTTTAGAGGCTCCCTCCACCATTAATTGGTCCAAACTGGGCTGGTTAGAGGCTCCTTCCACCATGAATTTGCCCAAACTGGGCTGTTTAGAGGCTCCCTCCACCATAAATTGGTCCAAACTGGGTTTTTTAGAGGCTCCCTCCACCATGAATTGGTCCAAACTGGGCTGTTTAGAGGCTCCCTCCACCATGAATTTGCCCAAACTGGGCTGTTTAGAGGCTCCCTCCACCATGAATTTGCCCAAACTGGGCTGGTTAGAGGCTCCCTCCACCATGAATTGGTCCAAGCTGGGTTTTTTAGAGGCTCCCTCCACCATGAATTTGCCCAAACTGGGCTAGTTAGAGGCTCCCTCCACCATGAATTGGTCCAAACTGGGCTGGTTAGAGGCTCCCTCCACCATGAATTTCCCAAAACTTGGCTGTTTAGAGGCTCCCTCCACCATTAATTGGTCCAAACTGGGCTGGTTAGAGACTCTCTCCACCATGAATTTGCCCAAACTGGGCTGTTTAGAGGCTCCCTCCACCATGAATTTGCCCAAACTGGGCTGGTTAGAGGCTCCCTCCACCATGAATTGGTCCAAACTGGGGTTTTTAGAGGCTCCCTCCACCATGAATTGGTCCAAACTTGGCTGTTTAGAGGCTCCCTCCACCATTAATTGGTCCAAACTGGGCTGGTTAGAGGCTCCCTCCACCATGAATTGGTCCAAACTGGGTTTTTTAGAGGCTCCCTCCACCATGAATTTGCCCAAACTGGGCTGTTTAGAGGCTCCCTCCACCATGAATTGGTCCAAACTGGGGTTTTTAGGGGCTCCCTCCACCATGAATTTCCCAAAACTTGGCTGTTTAGAGGCTCCCTCCACCATTAATTGGTCCAAACTGGGCTGGTTAGAGGCTCCCTCCACCATGAATTTGCCCAAACTGGGCTGTTTAGAGGCTCCCTCCACCATTAATTGGTCCAAACTGGGCTGGTTAGAGGCTCCCTCCACCATGAATTGGTCCAAACTGGGTTTTTTAGAGGCTCCCTCCACCATGAATTTGCCCAAACTGGGCTGTTTAAAGGCTCCCTCCACCATGAATTGGTCCAAACTGGGGTTTTTAGGGGCTCCCTCCACCATGAATTTCCCAAAACTTGGCTGTTTAGAGGCTCCCTCCACCATTAATTGGTCCAAACTGGGCTGGTTAGAGGCTCCCTCCACCATGAATTTGTCCAAACTGGGCTGTTTAGAGGCTCCCTCCACCATGAATTGGTCCAAACTGGGCTGGTTAGAGGCTCCCTCCACCATGAATTTGTCCAAACTGGGCTGTTTAGAGGCTCCCTCCACCATGAATTGGTCCAAACTGGGGTTTTTAGAGGCTCCCTCCACCATGAATTGGTCCAAACTTGGCTGTTTAGAGGCTCCCTCCACCATTAATTGGTCCAAACTGGGCTGGTTAGAGGCTCCCTCCACCATGAATTGGTCCAAACTGGGTTTTTTAGAGGCTCCCTCCACCATGAATTTGCCCAAACTGGGCTGTTTAGAGGCTCCCTCCACCATGAATTGGTCCAAACTGGGGTTTTTAGGGGCTCCCTCCACCATGAATTTCCCAAAACTTGGCTGTTTAGAGGCTCCTTCCACCATTAATTGGTCCAAACTGGGCTGGTTAGAGGCTCCCTCCACCATGAATTGGTCCAAACTGGGTTTTTTAGAGGCTCCCTCCACCATGAATTGGTCCAAACTGGGCTGTTTAGAGGCTCCCTCCACCATGAATTTGTCCAAACTGGGCTGTTTAGAGGCTCCCTCCACCATGAATTGGTCCAAACTGGGGTTTTTAGAGGCTCCCTCCACCATGAATTGGTCCAAACTTGGCTGTTTAGAGGCTCCCTCCACCATTAATTGGTCCAAACTGGGCTGGTTAGAGGCTCCCTCCACCATGAATTGGTCCAAACTGGGTTTTTTAGAGGCTCCCTCCACCATGAATTTGCCCAAACTGGGCTGTTTAGAGGCTCCCTCCAGCATGAATTGGTCCAAACTGGGGTTTTTAGGGGCTCCCTCCACCATGAATTTCCCAAAACTTGGCTGTTTAGAGGCTCCCTCCACCATTAATTGGTCCAAACTGGGCTGGTTAGAGGCTCCCTCCACCATGAATTGGTCCAAACTGGGTTTTTTAGAGGCTCCCTCCACCATGAATTGGTCCAAACTGGGCTGTTTAGAGGCTCCCTCCACCATGAATTTGCCCAAACTGGGCTGTTTAGAGGCTCCCTCCACCAGGAATTTGCCCAAACTGGGCTGGTTAGAGGCTCCCTCCACCATGAATTGGTCCAAGCTGGGTTTTTTAGAGGCTCCCTCCACCATGAATTTGCCCAAACTGGGCTGGTTAGAGGCTCCCTCCACCATGAATTGGTCCAAACTGGGCTGGTTAGAGGCTCCCTCCACCATTAATTGGTCCAAACTGGGCTGTTTAGAGGCTCCCTCCACCATTAATTGGTCCAAACTGGGCTGGTTAGAGGCTCCCTCCACCATGAATTTGCCCAAACTGGGCTGTTTAGAGGCTCCCTCCACCATGAATTGGTCCAAACTGGGGTTTTTAGGGGCTCCCTCCACCATGAATTTCCCAAAACTTGGCTGTTTAGAGGCTCCCTCCACCATTAATTGGTCCAAACTGGGCTGGTTAGAGGCTCCCTCCACCATGAATTGGTCCAAACTGGGTTTTTTAGAGGCTCCCTCCACCATGAATTTGCCCAAACTGGGCTGTTTAGAGGCTCCCTCCACCATGAATTGGTCCAAACTGGGGTTTTTAGGGGCTCCCTCCACCATGAATTTCCCAAAACTTGGCTGTTTAGAGGCTCCCTCCACCATTAATTGGTCCAAACTGGGCTGGTTAGAGGCTCCCTCCACCATGAATTTGCCCAAACTGGGCTGTTTAGAGGCTCCCTCCACCATGAATTGGTCCAAACTGGGGTTTTTAGGGGCTCCCTCCACCATGAATTTCCCAAAACTTGGCTGTTTAGAGGTTCCCTCCACCATGAATTGGTCCAAACTGGGGTTTTTAGAGGCTCCCTCCACCATGAATTGGTCCAAACTTGGCTGTTTAGAGGCTCCCTCCACCATTAATTGGTCCAAACTGGGCTGGTTAGAGGCTCCCTCCACCATGAATTGGTCCAAACTGGGTTTTTTAGAGGCTCCCTCCACCATGAATTTGCCCAAACTGGGCTGTTTAGAGGCTCCCTCCACCATGAATTGGTCCAAACTGGGGTTTTTAGGGGCTCCCTCCACCATGAATTTCCCAAAACTTGGCTGTTTAGAGGCTCCCTCCACCATTAATTGGTCCAAACTGGGCTGGTTAGAGGCTCCTTCCACCATGAATTTGCCCAAACTGGGCTGTTTAGAGGCTCCCTCCACCATGAATTGGTCCAAACTGGGTTTTTTAGAGGCTCCCTCCACCATGAATTGGTCCAAACTGGGCTGTTTAGAGGCTCCCTCCACCATGAATTTGCCCAAACTGGGCTGTTTAGAGGCTCCCTCCACCATGAATTTGCCCAAACTGGGCTGGTTAGAGGCTCCCTCCACCATGAATTGGTCCAAGCTGGGTTTTTTAGAGGCTCCCTCCACCATGAATTTGCCCAAACTGGGCTGGTTAGAGGCTCCCTCCACCATGAATTGGTCCAAACTGGGCTGGTTAGAGGCTCCCTCCACCATTAATTGGTCCAAACTGGGCTGTTTAGAGGCTCCCTCCACCATGAATTTGCCCAAACTGGGCTGGTTAGAGGCTCCCTCCACCATGAATTGGTCCAAACTGGGCTGGTTAGAGGCTCCCTCCACCATGAATTTCCCAAAACTTGGCTGTTTAGAGGCTCCCTCCACCATGAATTGGTCCAAACTGGGCTGGTTAGAGGCTCCCTCCACCATGAATTTGCCCAAACTGGGCTGTTTAGAGGCTCCCTCCACCATGAATTGGTCCAAACTGGGTTTTTTAGAGGCTCCCTCCACCATGAATTGGTCCAAACTGGGCTGTTTAGAGGCTCCCTCCACCATGAATTTGCCCAAACTGGGCTGGTTAGAGGCTCCCTCCACCATGAATTGGTCCAAACTGGGTTTTTTAGAGGCTCCCTCCACCATGAATTTGCCCAAACTGGGCTGGTTAGAGGCTCCCTCCACCATGAATTGGTCCAAACTGGGGTTTTTAGAGGCTCCCTCCACCATGAATTTGCCCAAACTGGGGTGTTTAGAGGCTCCCTCCACCATGAATTTGCCCAAACTCTGCTGTTTAGAGGCTCAATCCACCCTGATTTTCAAAACAAATGTTGGTGCCAACCTCAACTTACTACAAGGGCCAAATTCACTGCTGGTGACAAGCTCTCCTCACTGCAAGTGCCAAATACACATGTTTCAAGGTGTTTTCCTACTGTCTGAGAGGTGGTATTGAGTGTGTAAAGTGTGTAGTTGTTAGGCTGTGATGATGGGGTAATAGAGGGTCTTTGGTGTGTTAGATGCCCCCAGACATGCTTCCCCTGCTGTCCCAGTGTCATTCCAGAGGTGTTGGCATCATTTCCTGGGGTGTCATAGTGGACTTGGTGACCCTCCAGACACGGATTTGGGTTTCCCCCTTAACGAGTATCTGTTCCCCATAGACTATAATGGGGTTCGAAACCCATTCGAACACACGAACATTGAGCGGCTGTTCGAATCGAATTTCGAACCTCGAACATTTTAGTGTTCGCTCATCTCTAATGCCCATGCGTCTGATTACAAGCCCTTATATTCTCTTCCCAGTACTCTGGTGTATTCTGGTAATCTTGCTTTCATCTATCAAAATAATCTTTTTTTCCAGAACTGTAGGGTTTTTAGATTTTTTTTTCTAGCAAAGTCTAATTTTGTCCTTGAGGGTTACAACTGGTTTGCATCTTAAGCTAAACCTTCTGGATTTATATTCATGGAAGGATCTCTTCATTGTAGACTTTGACAATGATGTGCCCATCTACTCTAGAGACTTCTTAACCTAGAATTCTATGATTATTCATTGTATCTATGTTCTTTAAGGCCCTTTGCTTTTGGTAAGTGTTCCAAAGCATGCTTTGATACTTACATCATTTTTTAAAATTTCATATTAACAACCTATGTGTGATAATTTTGTTTAAAGGGATTCTACCATTAAAAAACTTTTTTTTTTCTAGGTAACACGTCGGAATAGCCTTTAGAAAGGCTATTCGTCTCCTACCTTTGGAAGTGATCTCCGTTCGTTCGAAATACCGGTTTGTACCGGTATGCTAATTAGTTCTCTCGCAGTGATGGGGGCGTCCCCCAGCGCAGGAGATGCGATGGGGCGTCCCCATTGCTGCTCGAAAACCGACTCCAGTGCTGCCTCTGTCTTCTTCTGCATCCTCCCTTCCTTCTTTGGCTTGACGTCGGACGCCTGCGCAGTACGCTCTGTTCGGCGAAGATCGACGAACAGAGCCCTACTGCGCAGGCGTCCGACGTCCAGCCGAAGAAGGAAGGGGAGGATGCAGAAGAAGACAGATTCGGCGCTGGAGTCAGTTTTCGAGCAGCAATGGGGACGCCCCCATCGCTGCGAGAGAACTAATTAGCATACTGGTACAAACCGGTATTTCGAACGAACGGCGCGGCGGAGGTCACTTCCAAAGGTAGGAGACGAATAGCCTTTCTAAAGGCTATTCCGACGTGTTACCTAGAAAAAAAAAAGTTTTTTAATGGTAGAATCCCTTTAATTTACCCTTGGAGGCTGCAGGGGTAGTAGCCACTTCCCTTATGTCAAGGAATTTGCTGTATGACATAGATCTATGGAGAACAAGTGAGTAAAACACTGATTAATTACAGCTATATCTCATTACTGGCCATGTGGTAACAGCAAAACCGTGTGGCCTGTAATGAGATATAGTTATAAGGAATCAGTGTTTCACTTCCTTAAGTTACATTCACACAACTGTGAATAAGAAAAAATATGTCCTTGTACCGTGTTAGCCAGTGGATATGAAATGAAAGAAATTTTTTGAGAGAAGTCCTCAGTAGTTGATACCTTTTTTTAATGGGCCTGGTTTAAACCTTGTTGGAGAGTGCAAAAGGTCGTCATAAGTTTAAACTCCCATATGAGGCGATCTTTTCTGTTTCTGAAATTCCCCCTTAGTACCAGGATCTTCATATCCTGGGTCATATTATGATTTTGATTACAGAAGTGTTTTGGCACCGGGAGGTCCATTCTTTGCTCTCTAATCGTATGTCTGTGTGAGTTCATCCTCATCCTAAGTGTCTTTCCTGTCTCATCTACATACAGGCCCCCAGGACACTTAGTACACAATATCAAATACACTACATTAGGTGTGCTGCAGGTGAAGTTACCTGGGATCTTGTAGTGTCGATCAGAGTTCGGGATCTTTATTTTGTCCGTAGTCAGTATGTGCGGGCAGGTCTTGCACCTGTTGTTTCCACATGGGAATGTTCCTGTGTTAGTTGGAGGTGACAGTGAGCTGCTAATAATCATATTCCTGAGCTTTGGAGGCTGTCTATAGCATAGGAGAGGGGGGTCTGGAAATATGGATTTTAGACGTTTGTCTTTTTGCAGTAGTGGATCTAATTTGCGTGTAATTCCTCTCAGCGTCTCCAGGTGGGGGTTATATGTGAAAACCAGGGGCACCCGATTGTTCTCCTGTTTGGTGTTGTATTTTAATAACTCCGATCTTGGTATTCTGGTGGCCCTGTTGATTTGGTTTTCAACTGTTCTTGGATGCTAACCCTGCCTCAAGAAAGTGTTTTTGAGGCCCCCAATGTGCTTGTCTCTGTCCACTGGGTCTGAACATATGCGATGGTATCTGATGGCCTGGCTGTATACAATGGAGTTCTTTATGTGTTTCGGATGAAAGCTATCCCATCTTAGGTAGGTAGGGCGGTCAATCGGCTTCCGATACAGTGATGTCTCAATTTTGTTGTCCTGTATCTTGATGACTGTGTCTAGGAAGTTTATTTCTGAGAAGGAGTGATTGAGCGTCAGGTTGATGGTGGGATGGAACTGGTTGAATTGTTCATGGAACGTTTTCAGCTGTTGTTCAGACCCAGTCCAAATGATTAGGATATCGTCAATGAAACGGTAGTAGGCCAGAGGCCTGGTGGTGCAGGTGGATAGGAAGTCACTCTCAAGCTTGGCCATGAAGAGATTAGCGTACTGTGGCGCCATTTTACTCCCCATTGTGGTGCCGGTCTGCTGTAGGTAGATACAGTCACCAAAAGAGAAGTAATTGTGGGTGAGGATGAATTTTGTGAGTTTCACCACAGCTTCAGCATTCATACCTTGTCTTTCCATGAAAAACTGGCAGGCGTTTACACCATCCTGGTGTGGGATGTTGGAGTACAAGGATTCTACATCCATGGTGGCCAGGATGGTTCCATCTGGAAGGGGACCTATAGTGGATAGTTTATTTAATAGGTCTGTAGTATCCTGTAGGTAGCTGGCTGTATCCTTCACTAAAGGTTTGAGGATGCCCTCCACCCATCCAGAGATCTGTTCAGTGAGAGTCCCAACACATAAGATGATAGGTCTCCCTGGGTTCCCAGGTTTGTGCAGTTTTGGAAGCATATAAAAAGTCCCTGTCCTTGGACTTGCTGGTATGAGGCTGCTTAGGCCTTTGGCTCCATCAGATAGACCGGAGATCACCGTTTTTAGTTTTTTTGGAGTATTACACTATGGGGTCTGAATCCAACTTGGAGTAGTAGTGTGTGTTATTCAGTTGTCTGTGTGCTTCCTGTATGTAGTCTGATGTGTTCATCATGACTATAGCACCCCCCTTGTCTGCTGGTTTGATGATGACGTCTTTGTTATTCCTCAGAGATTGTATGGCCCTTCTTTCCTGGGCACTGATGTTAGACGGCAGTGTTTTGTTAGTATCCAGTATAGTTGATTTGACCATGTGTCTAAAACAGTGTATGTAATTATCAAGATGGATATTGCGTCCATTGGGAGGAGTCCAATCAGATGTCTCCTTTTTTACTAAGGTTGGACCCTCTGTATGAGTAGATTGGGTTCCCTCTGTGTCATCCGTGTCATGAAAATATTCCCTCAGGCGCAGTCTCCTGAAAAAATCCTCCATGTCACTGCACAGTTCCATCTTGATAATTACATAGACTGTTTTAGACACATGGTCAAATCAACTATACTGGATACTAACAAAACACTGCCATTAAAAAAGGTATCAACTACTGAGGACGTCTCTAAAAAATTTTCTTTCACAACTGTGAATAGAAATTTTTAGCATTGTACTTCTTTTGTGTATTGTATGCAAACCCTCAAATGTACCGCACCATGGATTTAATGGTGATCTAAACATAAATAATAATTATAATAACATGATAATTTTTCAAAAGCATTATAAGAAAAGAAAGCTGTACAGTGATTGGTTACTGTGGGCAACTAAGACAGTTTTTCTATAAGACAGTTTAATAAATCTGCTTCAGTATATTTTGAAAACTGCCGTCACACAATGTTTTTTTCATGTTTTTGTGAATAAGGCCTTAGCTATGAAAGCATTGGTGGCTCCAGAACTGTATTCAGCTATTTTGACTCATGTTAACACATGTACTGTTTTTTTTTTCTACAGCAAACAAAATGACTTATGCTTGGTTCACACATCAGTATGCCATCCGGTTTGAATTTAGTTTGAGACTTTAAAAGGACTGATGCACATACTGATTGTATACTGACACCTTTTTATGCTTTTTTTATATTTATCTCTACTCTGTTTACGATTGCTACTTTCTGCTGCCTTTCTGCAATGTTGAGCTTTAGCCTTTGGGGATGCCCCATGTGGCATAAACGTCGCGATCCGCCTGCGATGGAAAAGCCATGGAAAGAAAACGTGGCGTTTTATAATCACATCAAAGTGGATGGGATTCTAGTGTATCCCACTCCACTTTGTGTTAAAATACTCACTGCGGACAGGTGGCGATTTCCAAAATCGTTGTGGTTTTGGAAATCGCAGCATGTCAATTATATCTACGGAAATGCCGGCGGTTTCCCCATAGGTATAATTGAAGCAGAAAGTCCGCAAAGGAAACCTCTGTGAACTTTCTGTCAAAAGTGCTGAGGGAAGAACGTCGATGTGTTGCTGCGGCGTTTTTTTCCACAGCGTTTTTTTGCTGCGGGAAACCACGTGTAAAACAGAACCCATTGAAGTCAATGGGAGTCTTTATCAGTGCTGATTCTGCCACGAGTTATCATGGCAGTATCAGCGCCACTTTACTCTGTGTGAATGCCCCCTTACATTGGAGTATGTGTATAGGCAGATGAAAGGTGGGGGAATTAGATGTATGGATGTAGTGTACAAGGGACACTAGCTTCACATCTGTGATTGTGTTTCCGTTCTTTGGGTCTACTTGCGGACTTGAAAAACAGAAACCCAATCCACTTAAAAAACGGAAACCCTTTTCTCTCACTGTTTTTTAAGCAGAATGGGGAGAAATGGAGAGGGGAGATGTAACTGGGGGCAGATGGAGGGGGATATGAAACTGAGGGAGAAATGGATGGGGGGAGAGAGACGAAACGGGGAGTAGATGAATGGGGCACTTAAACTGGAGGGACATTAAACTGGGAACAACTGGAGGGGGCATTACATCGTGAAGGTAGCTGGACCTGTCTGCCTCTAGTTGCCCCCAGTTTAATGTCCCACTTCATCTGCCATTAATTTGCCCCCCCAACTACCCCCACTGTTTAATGTCTCCCTCTAGTTGCCCCCAGTTTAATGTCCTGCTCAAGCTGCTATTAATTTATTGTCCCCCTCCAACTACCCCCAATTTTTAATGTCCCCCTCCAGCTGCCCCAGTTTCATGTCCCCTCTAGTTTCCGCCAGTTTAAACTGGGGCACCAGGAGAGGGACCTAATACTGTGGGGCAGTTGGGAGGGAACATTATAATGTGGGGACATATAATGTATGGGTGACTTTAGGAGGATTATACTGTGTGGGGCACATGAAAAATTAATGAAAATGGGCAGAGTCAACATAAAAGTGGGCAGAGCTAAATTTGCCGCAGCGCGCTATGCGCGCAGCACATTTTATCCCTCTTTCTGTTCTTCAAAAGTTGGGAGGTATGTTTACAGGTGAAAAAAAATTAAATAGAAGTGTTTTAGACGAGGTTCACACTTGCATTAGAGCAAAGTCTGTCACGGCTTTACAGTCTGGGCTCCTCGGGGTCCGCGGGTAACCGCTTTTTTAGCGGATGGGCTATCTGTTTTTCAGATCCCCATGAGGAGCCAAATGATGGTGTAAACCTAAGGCCTTGTTCACACGGGGCACAGGACCACGTATTTTGGTCCTGATTCTGATGCGGGAAGCCGCGTCAGAATAGGACCAAAATGCGACTGTTGCGGCTTCCGACAGTCACGGCTTCCCGCTCCGGAGTAGTCCCAAATGAATGGGCCTTGTCCAGAGGAGCTGTCGCGAAGCGGACGCCGGAGATGACTCAGCCGCGGAATCCACCTGAAGAAAGTATTACCTTTTGTAATACATGATACATTACAGTATCATGTGTATCTTTTGGTTCCCCCACAGTATTATTTCGCTCTTCGTGTGGCACCACAGTACTGTATTGAACAATACCTCTCCCAGATTCCCCTTGTGTTCGCTCCTGTCTCTGCTCCTGGAGACTTCAGTGACATCACTACATCGCACTGACTGCTCACAAGACTCTGGGAGCAGAGACGGGCCAAATGGTGAAGCAGAGTGGACTTTCCCTTCTAGGAGCAGAGGATATGTCACCACATAACTGGACAGATTTACTGTTCACAAGTTTGTAGAAGTTTGGTGAGGACTCTTTCACACCAGCGCCCGATCTCCGCTATGCAGGTTTCCATTTCCTGCGCGAAACTGGGCACTACAGGCATTTTTCAAGCCCATTCATTTGAATGGGTTTGAAAAGTGTCCGGCTGTGAGCACCCATAAGCGTTCTATGCTCTCCGCAGCAAAACTGTTTTTTTGATTTTTTTAACCGGACACAAAGTCGGACATGCAGGACTTTGTGTCCGGTTTAAAAAAAACGGTTTCGCCGCGGAGAGCATAAAACGCTCACTGGCGCTCACAGCTGCACATGGTCTGACAGGTTTCCGTCTTCTGCCGGCAGAAGACGGAAACCTGAGTACGGAGACTGGACGCTGGTGTGAACCCAGCGTGACATCTGGGTTTATACACTGTAACAAACCCTCACTGTTTATGATATAAGCAATAAAGTTGCTGTCTCTCTTAGAAAACCCATTTTCATACTGCCCCAGGGAATTCTGAGGTAATAGAGGGGGGTCCTCCAGCCAGGACCCCCAACTATTTCCGAGAGTGGAAAAAGACTAAAAGCAGAGCCACTTGTTCTAGAAGACCCAACATGTCCATGGACAACCCAGTGATGTTAGTGAGATGTGTCTTATACTTCATTACCTCTAGAGGCGCTATAGGGAAAGTGAACGCCTGCAGTCAGGTCCAACCACAGGTTACAGGGATGGTAAAATGCTGACAACCCGTTGGGGCTCTGTTCACACCACCTATAGACATCTATAGGTAAAATGACTTAAGTGAGATTGGAAACCCCTGAAGATCCCAAGTGCTGGGGAAAGGACATTGAGGCCTGTACAAGATTTACTACAAGGACGGGCCACACGGTGGCTCAGTGGTTAGCACTGCAGCCTTGCAGCGCTGGAGTCCTGGTGTTCAAATCCCACCAAGGGCAAAAAACCATCTGCATGGAGTTTGTATGTTCTCCCCGTGTTTGCATGGATTTCCATCCCATATTCTAAAAAAGACATATTGATAGGGAAAAAATGTACATTGTGAGCTCTATGTGGGGCTCACAATCTACATTTAAAAAAAATAAAAAATTTTTTACTACAAGGACATCCAATGAGAATAAAGACAGGGAGAAAGATGTAAGAGGTAAAGGGGAGAATTTTATTTATATATGGGGGGCGGGGTCATATTGTATTACTATATTCCTATTATATATACTATGTCTATATGTATGATACTAATCTTATTTATAGATGGGGCGGGGTCACATATTACTATATTCCTATTATATTATGTCTATATGTATGTGTATGGTACTAATCTTATTTATAGATAATTATATTGTACTATTTATTACTATGCATTAAAACAATATATTATGCTATTTTTTTTTACTTACTGAGCCACTATATATATATATATATATATATATATATATATATATATACTGTATATATAGTGGGGCAAAAAAGTATTTAGTCAGTCACCAATAGTGCAAGTTCCACCACTTAAAAAGATGAGAGGCGTCTGTAATTTACATCATAGGTAGACCTCAACTATGAGAGACAAAATGAGAAAACAAATCCAGAAAATCACATTGTCTGATTTTGTAAGAATTTATTTGAAAATTATGGTGGAAAATAAGTATTTGGTCAGTACCAAAATTTCATCTCAATACTTTGTTATATATCCTTTGTTGGCAATGACAGAGGTCAAACGTTTTCTGTAAGTCTTCACAAGGTTGGCACACACTGTTGTTGGTATGTTGGCCCATTCCTCCATGCAGATATCCTCTAGAGCAGTGATGTTTTGGGGCTGTCGCTTGGCAACACGGACTTTCAACTCCCTCCAAAGGTTTTCTATAGGGTTGAGATCTGGAGACTGGCTAGGCCTCTCCAGGACCTTGAAATGCTTCTTACAAAGCCACTCCTTCGTTGCTCTGGTGGTGTGCTTTGGATCATTGTCATGTTGAAAGACCCAGCCACGTTTCATCTTCAATGCCCTTGCTGATGGAAGGAGGTTTGCACTCAAAATCTCACGATACATGGCCCCATTCATTCTTTCATGTACCCGGATCAGTCGTCCTGGCCCCTTTGCAGAGAAACAGCCCCAAAGCGTGATGTTTCCACCCCCATGCTTTACAGTAGGTATGGTGTTTGATGGATGCAACTCAGTATTCTTTTTCCTCCAAACACGAAAAGTTGTGTTTCTACCAAACAGTTCCAGTTTGATTTCATCAGACCATAGGACATTCTCCCAATACTCTTCTGGATCATCCAAATGCTCTCTAGCAAACTTCAGCCGGGCCCGGACATGTACTGGCTTAAGCAGTGGGACACGTCTGGCACTGCAGGATCTGAGTCCCTGGCGGCGTAGTGTGTTACTGATGGTAGCCTTTGTTACATTGGTCCCAGCTCTCTGCAGTTCATTCACTACGCCCCCCCCCCTGTGGTTCTGGGATTTTTGCTCACCGTTCTTGTGATCATTTTGACCCCACGGGGTGAGATTTTGCGTGGAGCCCCAGATCGAGGGAGATTATCAGTGGTCTTGTATGTCTTCCATTTTCTAATTATTGCTCCCACAGTTGATTTATTCAATCCAAGCTGGATGCCTATTGCAGATTCAGTCTTCCCAGCCTGGTGCAGGGCTACAATTTTGTTTCCGGTGTGCTTTGACAGCTCTTTGGTCTTCACCATAGTGGAGTTTGGAGTCTGACTGTTTGAGGGTGTGCACAGGTGTCTTTTTATACTGATAACAAGTTTAAACAGGTGCCATTACTACAGGTAATGAGTGGAGGAAAGAGGAGACTCTTAAAGAAGAAGTTACAGGTCTGTGAGAGCCAGAAATCTTGGTTGTTTGTAGGTGACCAAATACTTATTTTCCACCATAATTTGCAAATAAATTCTTACAAAATCAGACAATGTGATTTTCTGGATTTGTTTTCTCATTTTGTCTCTCATAGTTGAGGTCTACCTATGATGTAAATTACAGACGCCTCTCATCTTTTTAAGTGGTGGAACTTGCACTATTGGTGACTGACTAAATACTTTTTTGCCCCACTGTATATATATGTGTGTGTGTTCTGTCTAACATATTTTATTTAAATTTTTCTATATTTCCCTCCAATCTACAATCTTAAAACTATGTATTACTTTTTTTTAGCTATGTCTACTAACATATTGTATATGTGTGTGAGATCTATAAATTATATTTTAATTTTTTTTCCATTTTTTTTGTACTATAATATTAAAACTACCAGTACATATTATCCTATTTTTCTATACTAAGATAGCGTATATATATATATATATATATATATATATATATATATATATATATGTGTGTGTGAACTATAACCTATATCTTATTTTTATTTTATTTTTTTTCTTTTATACTATAATATTAAAACTTCATATTATACTAGTTTTTTTCTATACTAAGGGGGTGTTCACACTACCGTCGGTGCCGATGGTAGAAAAGAAAAGAATGCTCTCTGATGTTCCTGCACAAACCCAGGCGCTGCTTAGGATTCTTGCATAGCAGATTTTCGACAAGATGTTTCATGTCCGCATCAACGTCAGCTGGAAATTCGGTCTCTTTGGTGAGCTTGGCTATAAAGGCTTCCCGTCAGATTGAACAATCATAAAACGGGTGGCGTCCTGTTGCCATCTTGGACATCACGATGCCCAAGCTCCACCAGTCCACTGCTACGCCATATCCTGGTTTAAAATGCACCTCTGGGGCCATATAGTTGAAGGTACCCGTCACGCCACAGATTTTGGTGGAGGCAGTGATTCCATCTTGGGCCAGCCCCAGGTCGATGATGCGGGTGTGGCCTTTTACATCCAAAATGATGTTTGCTGGCTTGATATCACTGTAATGAAATAAGAGAAGAAAATGACGATCTGCCCAGTGACAATGGAGACGGGGGATGGGTAAATACAAGACCAGGCAGAATAGCCAGGCAGGACCCTAGGAACGCTGGGTGCATAGACATAGAAGGAAAAAGTTCTTACCGGTGGACGATGCCATGTCCATGGAGGAATTGAAGTCCGCAAACGATCTCTGCCGTGTAGAATCTCGTGGGAAGAACAAAGAGGAATCTCAGTGTTAGCAAATCCTTGACTACAACCCTCGACCTCAGCTTTTATCTTCTACCCCCCCCCCCCCCCCCCCGGCTGGTATTAACCCCGTTTTCTTACCTTACGTTGCCGATGTTCAGGCAGCTGCACATCTTGATCAAATCCGCCAGGCTGCCGCCAGACAGATACTCGGTGGTGAAGTACGCCCGCTGCTCAGAATGGTGTGCGGCATACAGGTGGCAAATGAAGGGGCATTCTCTGGCAGCGGCGAGTATCTGCTGCTCTCTCAGGATGGTCTCCATTTCGTCCTCTCTTTTGTCGATGGTCTTGATGGCCATGAAGGTCTGTCGGCCAGGGACTGATGCCAGGAAAACCTGAAGGAGACAAATAGAAAATGGTGATTACATCTAAAAGGAAAAGGATCATACGCATCATGTAGTGTCAGCTCTGAGATTGTGTATGGAAAGGCCATAAAGGGGGTCTCTACTATTACCATATGGGAATGAACAGAATAGGCACAAGATGGCTGGGTGGATCGGTTTGGGATCAGCATTCGGCTCAATTTAGATCACGTTTTTTGTTTTTTTTTTCATTTGTTTTTCTGATCGATTTAATGAGTGCCAACAGATGGTCGTCCGTATACATAGAGGTCAATGTTAAGAAAAAAAAAAAATGGATCCATTTTCTACACAGAAGGGTAATCTACCATACTTATGTCTTTGTGCAAATAAAAAACTGCAAGATATGGATTACATGATCAGAATAGAGCCTTATTCACATTGGATCAATGTATGTATTGTATAGCATAGACCAGGACATGGATATAAACAGTCCGCCCCCCACAGCTCTGATCCTGAGATCCTCCATGAGTCAGAGTACCCCTTTATATTAACACTAAACCTAACTATGGTGATACACAGAGCAGATGAGATTTGGGGCCTACAACAGTGATCATGGGGGCAGGAAAGTCTTTGGGTGTCCTAACAATCGCCCCATAGACCTAGACTACAATTAACCCCATAGTGACCTTTGACGTAGTATTATGGCATGGGGATGTATGGAGAGAGCTCACGAGCTGAGCTCTCTCCATACACGGCAGATGCCGGCTGTATAATACAGCCAGGACCTGTCACTAACAGCAGCGGTCAGTGCCCGCACCGTTCGCTGCTGTTAACCCTTTACAAACTGCGGTCAACCGCAGCGTGTAAACTGTAAAGGCAGCACGGGTGATTGGTTGCTATGACAGCCGGAAGCCTATTGAAGGCTTCCAGGCTTGTCATAGCATTGGTTCTATTGCACGATGCCAGAGGCAGCGTCTAATAGAACTGCTGTGATTTTGCTATTCACTGCAATACTGTAGTATTGCAGTGAATAGTATGAGCGATCAGACCCCCTAGGTTTCAAGGTACCTAAGGGTCTGATCATAAATTTAAAAGAAGAAAAAAAAAGTTTTTAAAAGTATAAAAAAAATATAAAAGTTCAAATCACCCCCTTTCCCTAGATCAGATATAAAAGTACATAAAGAACATTAAACATAAACATATTAGGTATCCCCGAGCTCCAAAATGCCCGAACTATTAAAATATTTATCCCATACTGTGAACGGCGTAGCGGCAAAAAAATTAAAAATAGCCAAATAGCGTTTTTTTCAACACTTTGCCTCCTATAAAAAATTGAATAAAAAGTGATCAAACCATCAGATCTTTCCCCAAATGGTATCAATAGAAACGTCATCTTGTCCCGCATAAAAAGACACCACACCAGCTCCATACATGGAAATATGAAAAAGTTACAGGTGTCAGAACATGACGATACAATTTTTTTTCTATTTTGCAAAGTTTTTCATTTTTTTAAAAAGTATCAAAACATTAAAAATACTATATAAATTTGGTATCACCATGTTCGTACTGACACATAGAACACAAGTAACATGTTACTTGTACCAAACAGTGAACGCTGTAAAAATTAAACCCATATGAAAATAGCGCAAATGCATTTTTTCTCCAATTGCACCTAATTCTGATTTTTTTTCCAGCTTCCCAGCAGTGCCGCACCTCCCATGAGGCGACCTGAAGCGAGCGCTTCAGGCGGCGCTATGCCAGGGCCTCAGGGAGGGCGGCTGTCCTGGACTGGCTTAGCACGGAGCGGTGGTTTGGGGAGGCCACTGGAGGAGCGCTGCTCCAGCAGCCTCCCCTCACGCTCAGGCAAAGCGCAGGCAGTCTCCGGGCCTGCTCTCTGCCGGCGAACGGCGCTAAGCTCCGCCCCTTTCGATGTGCCACGCCCCCTCCGCTAAGCCACACCCCGCTCCGCCCCCTCCTCCCGGCCGGGGGGGGGGGCTTTCTGTACTTCACCTCGGGCAGCGAAAGGAGCAGGTTCACCCCTGCTTCCCAGTACATTGCACAGCATATTGAATGGTGCCATTACAAAGTACAATTTATCCCGTAAACAATAAGCCATCATGTGACTCTGTGAACTGAAATATGAATAAGTTATGGCTCTTGAAATGTGAAGAGGGAAAACGAAAATGTGAAACCAAAATATGGCCTGGTCCTTAAGGGGTTAATATCTACCCAGCCCACAATGTCGACAACAGGAAATAAAATGGGGGTCAAAATGAATAAGAAGTGATGAAACTTACTTTGCCAAAGCTGCCCCTACCCAACATCTTGTGGAGGATGAAGCAGCTGATGGTAAGGCCGGGGTAGGGGCCTGATGTTTCAGCGTCTTGGCTGCTGCCAGGGGTCAGCTCCAGGTCCTCCGATCCTTTATCCTGGGATCTTCTTTTCTTACTCTTCTCCTTTAGTCCATCGTCACTCTCCTCTTCTCTCTTCTTCTCCTCTCCGTCACTCTCCTCTTCCCTCTTCTTTTCTCTCTTCTTCTCCTCTCCGTCGCTCTCCTCTTCCTTCTTCCTCTTCTTCTCCTCTCCTCTTCCAGTGTACGCCATTCTGGTAGTCTCACGCAATCCAAAAATATCCAAAAGGCTAAATAAAATCTGAAGAAATCTGTAGAAACTCTTCTTCTCTCCGCCGTCGACAGTTAAGAACTGAATATCAGTTGGCCGTACGCAGGTGACGTGATGTCATGGCCGTGAGACCCTCAGGTAGCTCCTGCCTGGCAGTGCTCAATTGCTTTGCACGGACATATACACTGTGGGGTTGGCATAGGGGACAGTCCAGTGTCCTGAAGATTGGGAGAGACCTTTATGGCAACTTCTAGTGCTGCATTATTAGGAGATGGGGAAGAAGTGACCACTATATGAGGGCCGGCGTGCCCATAGTCCATTATTATAGAAAGTGTTACTACTAATATGTATGGAAAGAATATATGTGTAATACATGTTCCTGGGTGTCTTTAAAAAACATAATCATTTGAAAGGGCTCGGACAATGATTATTGGGGCACTCTACTCTTCTTTATAGAGACACTGTAATTTTCTTTATGGGGGCACTGTAATCTTCTTTATGGGACACTCTAATATTCTTTAGGGGTACTCTAATCTTTAGGGGGCACTCTGGCTCTAAGGGTACAGAAAATGATCATGTGAAAATTCTTCCCCCTCTTACAATGAGCTTTACTCAAGATTTAGTGTATCTGGGATAGAGAGGGGTTAACCATTTCATTGTAATAGCGCCCCTGGTGGTTGCACCGACAGACCTGGGTTTTATGCGTTGTATACAGACCATTGACATACCTCCCAACCATCCCGATTTCCGTGCGACATTCACGAATTCAGTGTTCTGTCCCGTGGTCCCGGTCAGTGGGAGGTATTTCCCGGTTTCAACTCATCGGTGTCCGGACGCCGATGAGTTGAACACATAAGCGAGTAAAGCAGGAGCTGTCACAGTTCAGCTCCTGCCTTACCGCTGCGCTCCGGCTTCTGCATGCATAGACACGATGTAATGACGTCACATCGCGCCTACAACTATGTGAGTGACCGCGGAGAGAGCTTTGGGGAGTGAGCATTGGAAGGGTGTGTATGTTTTTTTGTGTTAAACATCGAGGGGAACATAATGAGGGGGGCCATGAAACTGTGAGCAGATGAGGGGGGGAGGGAAGACATGAAACTGTGGGCAGAGATGGGGGGACATGAATCTGGGGGCAGAGATGGGGGGACATGAAACTGCAGAGATGGGGGGACATGAATCTGGGGGCAGAGATGGGGGACATGAAACTGGGGGCAGAGATGGAGGAGGACATGAAACTGGGGGCAGAGATGGAGGAGGACATGAAACTGGGGGCAGAGATGGAGGGGAACATGAATCTGGGGGCAGAGATGGGGCGACATGAATCTGGGCCCAGAGATGGGGGGACAGGGGCGAACCTGCCCCTTTCGCCGCCCGAGGCGAACTACAGAAAGCCGCCCCCCCTCTCCCCGCCGGAGGAGGGGGCGGGGCGACATGCAGGGGGCGGGGCTTAGCGCCGTTCGCCGGCAGAGAGCAGGCACGGAGACGACCTGCTCTCTGCCTGAGCGTGAGAGGAGGCTGCTGGAGCAGCGCTGCTCCAGTGGCCTCCCCAAACCACCGCTCGGTGCTAAGCCAGTCCAGGACAGCTTGTCCTGGACTGGCTTAGGAAACCAAAAATGCCGCCCTCCCTGAGGCCCTGGCATAGCGCCGCCTGAAGCACTCACTTCAGGTCGCCTCATGGAAGGTGCGGCATGAAACTGGGCAGATGGAAGGGGGGAAAAAGACATGAAACTGTGGACAGAGATGGGGGGGACATGAAACTGGGGGCAGAGATGGGGGGACATTTACGGGTGATTGTTGGAGGATTATACGGTACTATTCCGTTATCGGGCCAGCAGCAGCGCATTTCAGCACCAGCTTTCGGGACAGCAGTTCAGTTCAGCAGCGGGAATTACAATGACATCCGAGGACTGCTGGCCCGATGCTTGTGCCCAGTAGCCAGTACATCAATGACCCCCCCTCCATCTCCTCCTCCTTCCAGTGCTGCCCCCCAGCTCTCCTTACATCTACCCCGTACCCTCTCCCCGCCACATGACTAAGCCGATGCTGGCCCGATGATAGAGGCCGTGCTTGTGTGTAGTAGGCAGTACATCGATCGATGCCCTCATCCTCCTCTTCCTTCCAGTGCTGCCCCCCAGCTCTTCTTACATCTGCCCCGTACCCTCTCCCTGTAATAGGCCTCACCGTAAATCTTGAGCAATGAATGCTACTAGATAGCCGCCGGACGCTGCAGAAAGTTTGTCCCTCCGGCTCGCTGTAGCTCACCGTTCCTATAGTCGGCGTGTTTCTTGTCAGGGCCTGGATTGAGCCCCGGTGTCTTTCCTTTCGGTCTCGGTACTAGCGCTGAGGTGAGGCCTAGTCGTGTGGCGGGGAGAGGGTACGGGGAAGATGTAAGGAGAGCTGGGGGGCAGCACTGGCAGGAGGAGAAGGATGGGGGAGGGGGGTCATCGATGTACTGGTTACTGGGCACAAGCATCGGGCCAGCAGTCCTCGGATGTCATTGTAATTCCCGCTGCTGAACTGCTGTCCCGAAAGCTGCTGCTGAACTGCGCTGCTGCTGGCCCGATAACGGAATAGTACCGATTATACTGTGTGGGGTCACATGAAAAATGAACGAGAATGGGCGGAGTCAACATAAAAGAGGTTGGAGCTAAATTTGCTGCACACCACACATTTTGTCCCTCTTTCTGCTCTACATAAATTAGGAGGTATGCACTTGTATTATCTAAGTTTCACTACTCAAATTTGGCTCCATCTTTGACTTAGATGCTATTAGCTGTGCGCTATGTACTTCATATGATTGACACATTATATTCTGGGCCTTTCAGCAGATAGACATGTTATGTGTGTATATATAGATATATTCTTCATCATATTAATAAGAGCTGGTCATTTCCTATACAGAACCCGTCGCCCTATGGATAACATCACATTCTGTGAACTTCCTCTCCGCGCACACATGGGAACCCGAGGTGCGCGCTCTTGTTTCCGGCCGGTTGCAGTGGAGGGTGCACCGCTCTGCTGCCTTGTGAGCTGAGGTTAGAAGAGTCAGAAACGGAGGAAGAGCTGGAGGCAGGCGGCATGAATGCGGCGGCTTGTAGTGCGCTTCTGCAGGTGTGCAGGCAAGGCAGCCGGGGCTGGTGAGTTACCGCCTAGTGGGAACTGCTTCTTATCTCAATTACCATTATCTTCTTGTCTTGAATGGCTGACCTCCATTATTACATATACATTATACACTGTGTTTTTATAGAAGATCTAATAGTTCAGAGCTGTACATATTTCCAGAATTTTGCTTTTAGTATCTGCACATGCATACTATTGTTGTTATGAGTGTGTGTATATATATATATATATATATATATATATTATTAGGATTCATACTTGGCAACTCTTCTGAAATATCCAAGAAGCTTCCCCCAGAAAGGAGTGACCGCCTCAGAAGAGGGGGGGAATCTCTTGCCCCTGCTGGGCTCCTGGTCATATAATATATGACTTGTGCACTTTGTGTCAGTCACGTCACAGCAAGGGGCATCACTGACACGATTCATGTCCAGGTCACAAAAGGGGACATGTCATGACCACCTGTTTCTGTTTGTAGCGGCATTCATTTTGTCTGCTCAAAGAAGATTGGCAGTCTGCTGAATAGAGTACGGTTAGAAATTTGCCTATCATCAGCCAACTTCCGCAGACTCACCTGATGGACTGCTCGTTCGTATGAACAATCCCAACATCGATAGGATTCCTACATTATGACTGTCAAAAAACTGATGTGTATGACCAGTTTTATGACTCACTAGTTGGCACATAACATGTCTTTATGTAGAGTCGGTAGGCCAAAACACAGACTCAAACTGTCACTCAGTCAGAAATGGGTGACCTGTCTGTCAGAACTGGTAAAGCTCAATTGTACCAGGAAAAAAAAACAGGTTGGAAGTAAATATTGCAAAACTAAATGCATAGTTTGTAGTATCTATAACATAATATAGTCAGTATCCCCCTCCATCTCCCTGTGTTTACCAGCATTCCAATTATAGAAATAGTTTTTGATTAGACTTTATAGAATATTCAGAATCAAGGTATATCCTCCTCTGTGTGGGTATGTTTTTATTTTTACAAAAACTTCTGATCCTTGCCTTGCTGATCCCATCCACACCTGTGTTAAGGTTTTCTGGGTCCCTACAAATCTATATTTCTTAGTTCTTCTTAACACACAAGAAATAATCATATAGCCATTAACGCTGGGTTCACACCAGCGTCCGGTCTCTGTTCTGAGGTTTCCGTCTTCTGCCAGCAAAAGACGGAAACCTGTCAGGCCGAGTCTGGCCGTGAGTGCCAGTGAGCGTTTTATGCTCTCCACGGTGAAACCATTTTTTTTTTAAACCGGACACAAAGTCCAGCATGTCCGACTTTGTGTCCGGTTAAAAAAAAAAAAAAAAACTGTTTCGCCGCGGACAGCACAAAATGCTCACCGGCAGTGACGGCCGGACACTTTTCAAACCCATTCAAATCAATGGGTTTGAAAAATGCCTGCAGGTTTCCATCCCCTTTCTAGTTTCAGGCAGGAAACGAAAACCTGAAAGCGGAGATCGGGCGCAGATGTGAACGAGCCCTCAAGGCTGGGTTCACACTACCATAGGTGTCCGACAACTAGTGCCTATAGCTAATGTCCGTTCAAGATTTTAGCATCGGACACTAGATGTATCCATATACAATTTCCATTCATTTAAATGGGATATTATGTTGTGGCCTTAAGTGTCCGTTTACAACCATGTCCGATTTTTCAAGCGGACAGAAAAATCCTGCATGCTGTCCGCTTGAAAAAATGGACATGGTTGTAAACGGACACTTAAGGCCACAACATAATATCCCATTTAAATGAATGGAAATTGTAAACGGACACAGTTAGTGTCCGATGCTAAAATCTTGAACGGACATTAGCTACAGACACTAGTTGTCAGACACCTACGGTAGTGTGAACCCAGCCTAACTGGCTGCAGTGGTGGCCCATATGATCAAGCGATTGACTGAGTAGTGTTTCTCAAGTTAAAGGGCGGCTAGGAAGTAGAAACCAATGGGGGATGTTTGACTTGACTAGGGGTCATGATGCAGCAGTGCTTCTTTTGTTAGTTTTTTTTTTTTTTTTGAGTTTTACAGTCCTACCAAAGTGAGTGAGAGTTAGTTTAAAGGGAGTCTGTCAGCAGGAAAATCTTTATCAAGGTAATGAGCGTACCTTGTAGGTTGGCATTAATGCTTTCTAAAGATGTCTTTCTTATTCTGCGTTGCATTTCATTTTTATGCAGATCAGTGTTTTATTCTTATGCAAATTATCTGAAAAGGGTTTTATGGACATTTCTTCTCCTGCTGGGGCTTTGCTCTCCAATCCAGATAACTGCCCCTAACTGCACACAAAGTGAAAGATGTCACTCAAGTATTGGGGACAGAATTACAGTTGAAGGCAGTTATCTAGATCAGGAGAAGATTGCTGCAGTATATTTGCCACTTTTACTTTGTGACAAAATATGGAAATTGTAAGAGTATGGAGCTAACACAGATCAGTGTCTCTACAGCCCACCTTGGATATGGAGGCGTGAAAGTCACTGGCAAACTTCCCTTCTTGGCCTTCGCTCAGCACTTCCTATGAGGTAAGTGTGTCTGACAACTGCCCTGTTCACCCTGCTTTCCTTCAAATTTCTGGTGAGTTAATAAAAGAATAAGATGATAGTCCTAGAACCTCACAGAGAAGCCCCAAAGAAAGAAGTGAAAAAAAAAAGAGAAGCCCAACAGAATATAACTTATTTGGTATATATCATGGTTCCAGTAAAAATCGATGTGATGGTGATCTTGTTAATGGATAACCCTTCAGAAACCTATTTGCATACTGTTGCTGTTTTCTTAAAGGGGTTGTCTAGTCTTTTTATATTTATGACCTATCCTTAGAGTAGGTTGTTATGAGATTGGTGGGGGTCGTACAGCCAACATCACCACCAATCAGCTCTTCATAGCTGGTGCCAGGACTGCGCAGTGGATGGAGCTAGAAGTAGACAAGTAAATCAGTTATATAGTGGCCATGCTGTGTTACAGCAGCAGAGCTGCTGTAAGGGTCCATTCACAGGGAGTTTCCGTGTGCGGATTCTGATGTGGAATTTGCATCAGAATCCACGCGGAAAAAAGCCTCCCATTGACTTCAATGGGTTCCTTTTTGCGCGTGAAAAAGGAACCCATTGAAGTCAATGGGGGGCTTTTTTTTCCACTTGAATTCTGCGTCAGAATTCACTCACAGAAACTCCCTGTGAATGGACCCTAACACATTGGATGGAGCTATCTGCTTTTAACTCTGACCTGTGAACAGCTGGTATGTGGTGGATGTTGGATCCTCACCAATCTCATAGTAACAGCCCATCCTAAGGATGGGTCATACATTTCAAAAGGCTGGTCCAGCTCAGTTCATCGTATTTACATCAGCGTATTCATTATATTTCTGATTCCTGTATGAAAATCAGAGTTGATGTAGAAAAGTTAATTTTAGTTTGACTGTGTATACATTGTCCTATCTATATTTTCTTTCTACCACTTTTAGAGCAGAACCTAAAAAGAAGAAAAAGGTGGATCCCAAGAGGGAGCAAATAGCAAAGGAGCGCTTGAGGAAGAAACTTAAGAAACTGGAGCGTATCCCTCCTGAACTTATACCAATTGAGGACTTCACACCATCAGCAAAATTCTTGGATGAAAGCAGGTCAGTAGATAGATGGCTCTAATAGGGTAGCCAATATTCTGTAGAGGAAGAAATCCCAGAGTTCACATTAAAATGTTCATATTCCAGGGTGTTACGAGTACACAAAACTGGGCCGATAAACACTTTCACTGCTAAGGGAGTAAGAAGAGGCACAAGTTAAACTTGTATAATATTTGCAATTCTAGTAATATATTAGTAATATTAAGCATCTATACACGTATACTTGATGAAGGTAATCATCTGGCACTTGGTGAAAAAGACATTCTGATCCAAGGCTTAGATGCACACGCAGCAGATGCTATAGAAATTTCTTATCCTATCTATGTGATTAAGCTTGCTTTTATGGTAATGATCTGTTTTAAGGTCTATATAAGAAAAAAAAAAAAACAGCATTGTACATCCTTGTTTCAGTAGTGATCCAAATGTCCAATCTGCATGTTATGTTATGTCTACAAAAAAGCACATGGATTATTTTATTTTTTTGTGGACCCAAAGACTGAAATGGCTAAGATCTGTAAAGAAAAAATATAGATGAACTCAGCCTAAAAGAGGTTTCAAAATACTATAAAATGTTAAGTATGTTAACTCCCAGCAGTTACAAGAACACGGATCCACAATTGCCTTCATGAACAGAGCAGTGTTGCAAATGCTCAACCATTGCTCAGTTATATGGGACTTCATGAATGGTGATTTCTAGAACAAGCCTTGGTATATACACCATGCCTGCAAGGAATGTTGTTGGGGGTAGTTTTTAAATCTGCAGAATTTAGAAATGTAACTTTGGACTGAATAATGGGTGCAACTTGGGATAAGTAAAGGATACGCCATACAGTGTGTTTACAGAGTGACTCAACTTTCTTTTAAAGAGGACCTTTCATGTCCTTTGGCACCGGTGATACATCTAGAAAGCTGACAGCGTGCTGAATTTAGCGCAGTGTCAGCTTTCCCGGTATGTGCCCTGGTGCAGTTTGTTAGAGGATATCTCGCCACTGTCATAAGGGCAGTTCTTACAGCCTAGTGTCATCTCTGGGCGGTAAGAAAAGCCCCCCCTCGGTATATAATACTGCTGGTGCCAGAGGATGTAATAGGTCCTCTTTAACTTAGGCTCTGTTCACATCTGCCTCGGAGGTTCCATTAGGAGCCTTTGTTGCAGATTTGTTCAAAAAATGCTGGATAAAATAGCACAACATGCAGTGCCGTTTGTTCAATAAATGAACACCATGACAGAAATCAATCTTGTCCATAATGGGGTTTATGTTCAGTTGTTTCTGCCCCTGTTATCGAACAGAGGAGATAACATTGATGTGAAACCAGCCTTGATTCTGTATGTGAACTGTTGTTTAAAGCAAAATGTAATATGTGTTATGTTTCCAAAGTGAAATCTTGTGTAACCAGCAACTTTAATGTTGTCACAGAATTGTTGTGAATTTCAATAGTGTCACCAGTGGTTAGGCTTTCAGACAAAGCAGGAAATTCTGCGATAAATTTAGCTGTAAAATCCACCTTTAATATAGACTATGAATGAGATCTTTTTTCTTCATCCCAATACACATTAAGGCGATGGTTTGCCTGCGGCAGAAACGCCATGGCGGCGTTTTATAGTCGCTGTGTAGTAGATGGGATTCTAGCGAATCTGATCCTCAGTGTGGTAAAGTACGCGCAGCAGACTCATTGCAATTTCCAAAACCGATGCGGTCAGTTATTCCTACGGAAACGCTGTTTCCCTATAGGTATAATGGAAACAGAAAGTTTTCAGAGATTTTCTGTGAAAAGCGCTGTGGGAAAAGCCACTATGTGTTGCCTCCACTGTTTTTCCTTCAGCGCTTTTTTGCTTTGGGATGCTATGTGGGGCCTTGGCCTAAAGAAGATGTAGTCTTCTGTGACAGAAATATTCTTTGTTATATTCCAGTTATATTAATATTGTTCATGTTTGTGGGTCTCCCCAGTCTTCACACAGTGCTTACTGAAGTAATGCGACTAATCATGGGACCATTAAAGGTTTTTTTTTTTTTTTTTTTATATAATGTAGAATTCGGAAACCAGCACAGCTCTCTGGAGAAGAACAAGAAAGACGCGCTCTACTTATTAAAAAATGGGCTTGGAGTAAGAAGCAAGAACATGATGCAGAAGAAAGTGGTATTGTATGTCTCTTGGAGTCTCAAAGAAAAGCCCTAGAAGAATTGCGCCTGGAGTCAGAGGAGCTCTATAATGCTGCTATTCGTTGTGACACAGGAATGTTACCACTGGAAAATCCTGGACCATGTAATACTCCCCCTATCCCTAAATACAATCCGCCTGATGGGAAGTATAATGACATAACCAAAGTGTATACCCAACAATGAGGGGGCACCTGCTGTCTGACTGTAATTATGAATTTTGGCACTTTTCTACGTGGGAACATGGTCAATGGACATGGAGTTTTGTGCCGATTTTAATTCCGAAAGTGTATATGTTTAGTTATACAAATAAAATCTGCCAAAGTTAGTATGGTGAAGAATAAAGCCATTTAATCAACATAAGGGGTTCTATGGGAAAACTACCATTGCAGTTTTTAATGAACTGTTTTGAGGCAAATCTCCAAGTAGGTCCATCAGATAGAAGTACAAGTCTGTCTCTTTATATTTTCCATTCATTTTAATCCACTTGTGGCTTTGGGTCATAAATTAGGACCCTCCATTGAATCTCCCAAACATCTTTCGGTTTATAACAAAGAATAGCGCTCAAGCAATCTGGAAACAGATATAGTAGAAATGAGAGATCTATCAACTGTAATGCACTTGGCTCAAGTCCTACTCGTCCAAAATTATCTGGGGGTTAAAGGTATTTTCTGGGTACAAAATTAAATTTTAAAAGAGGGCTGCTAGCACTTTTAGTAAGTGCCACCCAAATGCCTTCAGCAGCCATTTGAGTGATTTCTGGGAGCTCCTGGCATGTTTTGCATTTTTTTACATCTGCATCTTCCTGTGTGCTTTTACAACACCCATGATTCTTTGTGCTGTAACTCACTCCCCCTCACTAAGATAAGATAATCCTTTAATGGTCCTAGTTCTCTGTTTCAGCACTTCGCTCTCTGATGAATTTGGAGACTTAAGTGCCATGCAATGCCATAGCTCCCTATATACTGATCTGTATATTCGTATGTAGGGCACAGTATACAGACTATATACTGATCGCTATTATAGGAATTGATGCATAGGGAACAGTATATTGACTATATACAGTCCTATGAAAAAGTTTGGGCACCCCTATTAATCTTAATCATTTTTAGTTCTAAATATTTTGGTGTTTGCAACAGCCATTTCAGTTTGATATATCTAATAACTGATGGACACAGTAATATTTCAGGATTGAAATGAGGTTTATTGTACTAACAGAAAATGCGCAATATGCATTAAACCAAAATTTGACCGGTGCAAAAATATGGGCACCTCAACAGAAAAGTGACATTAATATTTAGTACATCCTCCTTTTGTAAAGATAACAGCCTCTAGTTGCTTCCTGTAGCTTTTAATCAGTTCCTGGATCCTGGATGAAGGGATTTTGGACCATTCCTCTTTACAAAACAATTCAAGTTCAGTTAAGTTTGATGGTCGCCGAACATGGACAGCCCGCTCTCAAATGATCTGAAAACAAAGATTGTTCAACATAGTTGTTCAGGGGAAGGATACAAAACGTTGTCTCAGAGATTTAACCTGTCAGTTTCCACTGTGAGGAACATAGTAAGGAAATGGAAGACCACAGGGACAGTTCTTGTTAAGCCCAGAAGTGGCAGGTCAAGAAAAATATCAGAAAGTCAGAGAAGAAGAATGGTGAGAACAGTCAAGGACAATCCACAGACCACCTCCAAAGAGCTGCAGCATCATCTTGCTGCAGATGGTGTCACTGTGCATCAGTCAGCAATACAGTGCACTTTGCACAAGGAGAAGCTGTATGGGAGAGTGATGAGAAAGAAGCCGTTTCTGCACGTACGCCACAAATAGAGTTGCCTGAGGTATGCAAAAGCACATTTGGAGAAGCCAACTTCATTTTGGAAACAAAGATTGAGTTGTTTGGTTATAAAAAAAAAGGCGTTATGCATGGCGTCCAAAAAGAAACAGCATTCCAAGAAAAACACTTGCTACCCACTGTAAAATTTGGTGGAGGTTCCATCATGCTTTGTGGCTGTGTGGCCAATGCCGGCCCCGGGAATCTTGTTAAAGTTGAGGGTCGCATGGATTCCACTCAGTATCAGCAGATTCTTGAGAATAATGTTCAAGAATCAGTGACGAAGTTGAAGTTACCCCGGGGATGGATATTTCAGCAAGACAATGATCCAAAACACCGCTCCAAATCCTCAGGCACTCATGCAGAGGAACAAGTACAATGTTCTGGAATGGCCATCCCAGTCCCCAGACCTGAATATCATTGAACATCTGTGGGATGATTTGAAGCGGGCTGTCCATGCTCGGCGACCATCTAACTTAACTGAACTTGAATTGTTTGTCCAAAATACCTTTATCCAGGATCCAGGAACTGATTAAAAGCTACAGGAAGCGACTAGAGGCTGTTATCTTTGCAAAAGGAGGATGTACTAAATATTAATGTCACTTTTCTGTTGAGGTGCCCATACTTTTGCACCGGTCAAATTTTGGTTTAATGTATATTGCACATTTTCTGTTAGTACAATAAACCTCATTTCAATCCTGAAATATTACTGTGTCCATCAGTTATTAGATATATCAAACTGAAATGGCTGTTGCAAATACCAAAATATTTAGAACTAAAAATGATTAAGATTAATAGGGGTGCCCAAACTTTTTCATAGGACTGTATTTATCTCTATATAATGCACCTTATATATTGCATGCTGTATAGGGTGCAGTATACAGACACCCTATATATCGTTCTCGATTATAGTCATCACTATATAGGAATAAGAATATAGACTATATACTGTACCCTTTATACTGATTTCTTATTACTGATGAGAACCCTTGGGGGCTCAGACACATACTTTGAAATTTTCCTCCTGGACTCTTCAGGCAAATATTCCCCTACAACACATAACCTGCCTGGAGTTGAGGAAGAAACTTCCTCCGTGCAGCTGTGGCTATAGACCAGGGGTGCTCACACTTTTTTTTTCCTCATGCGAGCTACTTATAAATTGACCCAGATCTACTACTCACTTCTTGTGGGCGAGGCCTGGGCCACAGCATTGTCAGATTGACATTGGATCCCGAAGAGGTAAGTAACATTGTTTATTATGCTCCCTCACCTCCCCTGGGGCTCCGATTATTATACTCGGGGGTCTGAAACGACCTCCAAATATAATAATAGCGGTAGTGGGATTGTGGCCTGGCCCTATTCACTACCGCCCGCCACAGGTCCGGGGAGGTTGGTAAATAGGCCACTATCTGCTGGGAATACTCCATGAGGTAGCAACCTATTATAAAACAAACATAAATTTCTCATACTTACCGACCTCGATGCTGCTGCATCCTTTTCTCCTGGCAGACGTCTGCGTAGGCGGCGTGATGACGCCGCCTACGCTGAAATGTAGACGTCTGAACCAGCGCAAGGAGAGCGGCAGCTTTCATGTGCTGTTTCAAACAAAAAAAAAAAAAAAAAAGTAAAATAAATAAAAAATGTGACGTGATCAACGTTTTGGGCACCCCTGCTATAGACACACAAAGCTGTTGGAGACCTGCTCACCTCACTTGAATCCCATCTGGGTGGAGAAATCTCAATCAGAACATCCCATTTGATTAGTGACATTGCAGATCCAGAAAGAGAAAGATTGCAATGCTCATTGTGTGGGGGACTATGAGAATGTAAAAGGGGCAGTGCTTCAATGACATTCTGTGCCCGGGAAGTCCCCCCAATGTCACCAGATCCTGTAAAATCGAGCATGGAGTGGTTAAGTGGTGAACAGCTCACAACAAAATTGACAAAGTAAGTGAACTACAAAGTTACATGGGGGACACTATTTAAAAATCAAAAATGGTATTTCTGGACTGACCCTTTAAATCGCACTGTATGCCCTCCATAAAATTTGAATCCTACAGCCCACTCAGCCAGTGATGGCTCCATGCAGACTTCTCCTGTGACCAGCTGAGCAATGTTTGAGGTGATAAATTCAGACAATACATGGATTGGTTTTCTGAAGTCCCAAGGTGGCCATGTGAAACCGATCCATAGAGTGAAACTTCTGGAGTGTAAAATATCAAAATACAGCACGGGATTGTATGGGTAGGTTCACACGTGGTACATAATTCTAGGGATCTGAATGGAGTTGTTTCAGCATTTGCATGGTTTTCTACATCAAATGTACCACATTTAGCTACAATACACATACATCTCCAACACCCTGCCATTACTTTGTACACCCCGCAGCAGACTTGTGTTCTATGTCCAGGGTAGGTAACCTTATTTCGTATGGTGCGTCGATTTAAATAAATCATCCGAGAATAAAGTACTCTGTGTGCCGTAGGTCATAACAGGATTTGTAGCTGTAATACAGAGTGTACATTATTTCAGTATTACATCTGTGTGAACCTGGCACAAAAATGTGCATTGGATGCTGTTAGAAGCTTTCATTGTAGATAAAGAAAATTAATAGTTCGGCATACTGCGCTATTTTGTGCATAGAATACCAGGTTGCTTATACGCAGGATGATACCCGATTTTTGCTTCTATAAACAGTACAATACCCCATTGTTGCCCAAAGTGATTCTTCTGTATTTCCCACTTCTGTGCTGTGTTCTTTAATAAAGATGATTGCTGACTATTCTTTCAACCATCTGGTACTTGTAGTTATTGTTGCTGTTGATAGCTCAGGACCACTTGACTGTACACATCACTCAGTCTCCTCCACCGTGTCTGCAATAGTTTGCAGAGTGTCACTATGGAGGAC
The DNA here is from genome assembly GCF_031893055.1 of Leptodactylus fuscus. Classification (NCBI taxonomy): domain Eukaryota; kingdom Metazoa; phylum Chordata; class Amphibia; order Anura; family Leptodactylidae; genus Leptodactylus; species Leptodactylus fuscus. Next base: position 108,438,996 of record NC_134265.1, on the reverse strand, counting down.
ATTGAGTGACTTGTACACTAACAAGGTCATACTCCGACCAGCATATTATAGATAGGATCAATATCTGCAAGTGCCAGTGTTTGGCTAAATGGGGGAAGATAACCATCCTTTATAAAGCACTCAGCACAGAAGAGGAAGTAGCCATGCCATAGGCTTAAGGGTTGCATGCCACTCTTGGAATGTGTCGGGGGTTGCCAAACCCTGTTCTATTTTAACCAAGGAGCCTGATTCACAAGGGGAAACCACCATTTAATTTAAATGACCCAAACCTATATCTGCAGTTCCCCCTACGCCCAACAGCAGCACAACTGGGGTAATCCTGCCCCTATGAGCTGTTAGGACAGGTGGAATATTTAATTACCTAACAGCAATCAACCCCTATAAGAGGTCAGAGGACCAACTCCCCTTTGTGTTTTTTCTGTCCTGTGGGACAGGACAGGTGGATGGGGGAGAGGTGCTCTGGCCTCTTACAGGGGTCCCCTCTCCCCCCCTAAGTTTTTACCTTGCTGCGCAGTCCTGATGAGGTCTCTCCCCCTGCTCCAGTCCGGGTCCCCCGCTGAAGCGTTATAGACTTGAGTGGCGAACAAGGGAGTCCACAGCATTTGGACATTCAGTATTGGCATCAGCTTGCCAGGATCACCTGCCCTAGGGTAAAGCGATACTTGCTAAATCCCCAGTTGTGTTGCTGTTGGGCGTAGGGGGAACGAAAGATTGTGAATGACAATCTGTTTTCCCTTAGCCCAAACAGCAGCACAAGGCTCCCTCCCTATGCTGTATTTGTACCATTTGTTTGTACTATGTCATATTACTCCTGTTAAATAAGATGTCTAAAACCTTTTACTTGCTACTAACACAAAGGGGAGTTGGTCCTCTGACCTCTTATAGGGGTTGATTGCTGTTAGGTAATTAAATATTCCACCTGTCCTAACAGCTCATAGGGGCAGGATTACCCCAGTTGTGCAGCTGTTTGGGCTAAGGGAAAACAGATTGTCATTCACAATCTTTCATTAGCTGAGCTCTGGTAACAGACTCCCTTTAACCTATGGAGGTCACAAGGACCAGCAGAGTAGAAAATTCTAATTCCTTCATTTTGGCTCAGGAGATTGCCACATTGTGTGATGAAAGACATTACAGACTAAAATAGTCCTGTGTTTATAGTGTATAACACATTCAATTGAAAACTGATGACCGCAAAATATTTCTTTCTAATGCGATTAAACCAGCAAGTAAAACAGATAAAAAGTTGATTTTCAATTACAGCAGACCAAACTAGAAAGGTTTTTTTTTTTTTTTACTCTAGGTGTTTGTGGAAAAAAAAAATGTTTTAAAAGAGAAGTACAAATAAATTAACAAAATGACAGTGCCATTGTGGGTAAGGTGGCATGACATGAGTTAAAGCTCGGAAATTATTCCAATACAGGAAAGATCTCAGTCCTGCTGCTGAGGTTTATCCCTGTTCAGTGGTAGATGCCAGTCTATCGGAGGTCGCTTTCTCATAGTCCACACTGGGTTGTTATTCTGCCTCTCTTTCTGACGTGCTTCTTCGCTCTTTATTAGAGCCTCCTGCACAGAAGAAAAAATAGTTTTTGAACACGTTACTGTTAGTATCTCAAAAACATCTACATATAAATATTTTAAAAACATTTTAGGGAAAACTGATCTCTGACATATAACAGCAGTCACTCAACTCCATATTAACATGTTCCTTTCAAACAGTCCTCAATCTCGTGAATAGCATAGGTCCCAGTGACCAAGCAATTGTATCCTATTTCGTGGATAGGTGGCAATCCTTGAAAACCCCTTTAAGAGAACCTTTCGAACAAACCAAAAATGTATGAAAATAGTGAGGTGAGGTCAATGACTCTGTGGAGACTATTTTTGTTCCATGTGTAATCCAGTCTACTGCAAGAATAGTTTATAGTCAAGGGGGAACCTACTGAATGACAAAACAGCCAATTCTCATGCAAGCCCATGGCACATCTGCAGCACAAGTCCAGCTTGAGCCAGGAATAACAAAAAAAGAAGCAGTATTTGTGTGATTTAGCCTTAGACATTGGAGCAAATATATTTGTACATGACCTCAATACTGAAGTTTGGACCAATATATAAATGCCATCCTATTTCAACATTGATCACCTAGTCTCAGTACATGGAAGATTTCTTTTATTTTAACCTAAAACCTTCATCAGGAGAACAGAGTACTGAAAGTTTTCCTGTATGGTCCATGTGGATTGAACTAGAGCTCCTTTAACTTCTACAGGGCTTCCCTTTAAATTGACAAATCACCACTACTGAAACGTAAACATGCAGAGATATTAGAAATAGCCGACCTATCTCTGATCATTGCAAGAGGAGCAATGTACTATTATGTAGTTATACAAATTTCCGAAAATCTCACCTTAGCTTCATGACTCCTCTTCTTCTCCCATTCCTTACAGGCCATGTAGTCTGTCTTCCACTGCTGACAGGCGGGTTTTCCACCATGAGTGTAGTAGTAGTGGAAACGGTTCTTAAAGCTCTTACAATACTTCCATTCATCCCAATAGTCCTCACAGTCTCGGGGAGGCTTTGAAGACGGAAACAAGGAAAATGGGGAAAAAAGTGTATTTTACTACGGCCATACTTTAATTCTCTAATCTAAGCCATCATCCCTTCAGACGGTACTATACTGCAGGGAGGTGTCAGTGTAGTCTCTGTGCATTCTGCAAATGAGCTTTGTGACGGATAATGGCGGCTGTTTGAGCTTCCTGCTTTTCAGGAGAACATAGTTGCTATGTTTATTTGTAATAAAGATAACCATTGGTCCCATTCTTCTCATATCCAAGAATACCAATCATTTACTGCTACTCCATTACAACACGCAGTGATAGGCAGTGCACCAGAGACATTAGCCAATATCCAGGATCGCCAGGAATGTAACCATTAGCTCCTTTACCATCTTACACCATGGTCATTGGAGGAGACAATGGGGAACAGCATTCAACCTGATCCCTGTGCTGTAGCACTGCCAGATACACCTGGGGATGGTTTTTGTTTTTAATTTTGTTGTTAATTTAAAACAAAAAAACAAAACAAAGCTATAATCATAAAAAATAAAAATAAATAAATAAAAAAAAATTACCAGGAGCTTTGCGTGATCACTGAGTGAAATAAAATATTAAGCAGGTGACCAGCTGAGGGGGATTAAAGAAATTGTTTTGTTTTATTAAATAATTTTTGGTCTCCCCCTTCCCACGTTATTATTTATTAAGAGCTAAACATCCTGCAGTTCTAACTGTGGCCACTAAGGCTAAAATAGTCTTTCGCTTCCCGTTTCTTGGAGCATAGGCTTTAGGCTGAGTGCACAGGGTTTTTTGGTCCAAAAAACAGGTAGCACCGGCATCCGGTCGCACACTCCGCCCCGGATTAGGCCCAATGAATGGGCCTAGTCAGGAGTGTCATCAGGCAGATTTGTGAGGCGACTCGGCCTGAAGAATGAGCATATCCATTCTTTTTTCCAGGAGCCGGAACAAATGGCTCCCGAAAAAACACCTGACTGGCTCCCATTAATTTCAATGGGAGCCGTCTTTTTGGTCAGGATTTTGAGGCGAATACGGCCTCAAAATCCTGACCTGGCCTTAGACACAATAACCTGGAGCAGGTCCTAGTGACTTAGATATGAGTTTTCTAGGCATGCACTGTGACCTGTGCAGAATGGAGTAGATACGCTGTGAAATCACGTATTCTGGTGGATTCTGTGTTTTATCTACATATACATAATACCAGGTTTCCCCGAAAATAAGGCATATCCTGATAATAAGCCCTAGCATAATTTTTCAGGATTTTTGGAGTATGCTTAACCCCTACTCTGAAAATAAGCCCCAGTTTCAGTTCATTAAAAATAGTGTCTAGGCAGCTATACATGTAAATAGAATATAGCAGGACATCTAGTAAAGCAGACAACCCAAAAACAATTGGACACTGACCATAAGGGAGCTGACAACTAGGGTTGACCCCCTAGTATACAGCCAGCATCTGCCATGTATGGAGAGGACACAGCTCCTGAGTGTCTCCATACATCCTCATACGACCAATGAAGTACTATTACTTGGTTGTTAAGGTGTTAAATTCACTTTCCACCATGTGAACAGGGACCAACTTCACATTCCTTCAAATCCTGTAGCTGATGGTTTAGACAGCAGTTGGAGGGAGACATTGTAAATCAGTAGCTGAGGGGTCAAGAAGAAAGAGGAGTGGATAGGAGAGCAGTTGGGGCAGAGCAAAGAAAATACAGGATAGTCATTAGAGGTGCTATGGTCTCTACAGTTGTTACAAGGGTGAGGAGTCCCTACAGACATTACAAGTGCTACTGTCCCTCTAGTAATCACACTGATGTTGTGTCCCTATAGTTATTACAGTAGTGCTACGTCTTTACAGTCATTGCAAGTAACACTGTCTCTGCAGTTACTACAAGGATGCTATAATAATTGTAGGGACAGAAGCACCTGTAAGGACTCAACACCCCTGAAACAACTGAAGGAATACTGCACCTCTAATGACCGTCCCGCAGTCAGAGGTGTAATGTTCCATCAATTGTTACAGGGGTGTTGAGTCCTTACAGGTGCTTCTGTCCCTACAATTATTACATGTGATGCTGTCCCTATAGTTATTATATGTTCTGTCCTCGCAGTTATTACAGGGGTGCCGCCGTCCATACAGATATGACAGGGATGCCGCCGTCCATACAGTTATGACAGGGGTGCCGCCGTCCATACAGTTATTACAGGGGTGCCGCCGTCCATACAGTTATTACAGGGGTGCCGCCGTCCCTACAGTTATTACAGGGGTGCCGCCGTCCCTACAGTTATTACAGGGGTGCTGCTGTCCATACAGATATTACAGAGGTGCTGCCGTTCATACAGATATTACAGGGTGCCACCGTCCATACAGTTATTACAGGGTGCCACCGTCCATACAGTTATTACAGGGTGCCACCGTCCATACAGTTATTACAGGGTGCCACCGTCCATACAGTTATTACAGGGTGCCACCGTCCATACAGTTATTACAGGGTGCCACCGTCCATACAGTTATTACAGGGGTGCTACCGTCCATACAGTTATTACAGAGGTGCTGCTGTCCATACAGATATTACAGAGGTGCTGCCATTCATACAGTTATTACAGGGTGCCACCGTCCATACAGTTATTACAGAGGTGCTGCTGTCCATACAGATATTACAGAGGTGCTGCCATTCATACAGATATTACAGAGGTGCTACCGTCCATACAGATATTACAGAGGTGCTACCGTCCATACAGTTATTACAGGGTGCCACCGTCCATACAGTTATTACAGGGGTGCTGCCATTCATACAGATATTACAGAGGTGCTGCCATTCATACAGATATTACAGAGGTGCTACCGTCCATACAGTTATTACAGGGTGCCGCCGTCCATACAGTTATTACAGAGGTGCTGCTGTCCATACAGATATTACAGAGGTGCTGCCATTCATACAGTTATTACAGAGGTGCTGCTGTCCATACAGATATTACAGAGGTGCCGCCGTCCATACAGATATTACAGAGGTGCTGCTGTCCATACAGTTATTACAGGGTGCCGCCGTCCATACAGTTATTACAGGGGTGCTGCTGTCCATACAGATATTACAGAGGTGCTGCCATTCATACAGTTATTACAGAGGTGCTGCCATTCATACAAATACAGTTAGGGCCAGAAATATTTGGACAGTGACACAATTTTCGCGAGTTGGGCTCTGCATGCCACCACATTGGTTTTGAAATGAAACCTCTACAACAGAATTCAAGTGCAGATTGTAACGTTTAATTTGAAGGGTTGCACAAAAATATCTGATAGAAAATGTAGGAATTGTACATATTTCTTTACAAACACTCCACATTTTAGGAGCTCAAAAGTAATTGGACAAATAAACATAACCCAAACAAAATATTTTTTTTTTTCAATATTTTGTTACGAATCCTTTGGAGGCAATCACTGCCTTAAGTCTGGAACCCATGGACATCACCAAACGCTGGGTTTCCTCCTCCTTAATGCTTTGCCAGACCTTTACAGCCGCAGCCTTCAGGTCTTGCTTGTTTGTGGGTCTTTCCGCCTTAAGTCTGGATTTGAGCAAGTGAAATGCATGCTCAATTGGGTTAAGATCTGGTGATTGACTTGGCCATTGCAGAATGTTCCACTTTTTTGCACTCGAACTCCTGGGTAGCTTTGGCTGTATGCTTGGGGTCATTGTCCATCTGTACTATGAAGCGCCGTCCGATCAACTTGGCAGCATTTGGCTGAATCTGGGCTGAAAGTATATCCCGGTACACTTCAGAATTCATCCGGCTACTCTTGTCTGCTGTTATGTCATCAATAAACACAAGTGACCCAGTGCCATTGAAAGCCATGCATGCCCATGCCATTATGTTGCCTCCACCATGTTTTACAGAGGATGTGGTGTGCCTTGGATCATGTGCCGTTCCCTTTCTTCTCCAAACTTTTTTCTTCCCATCATTCTGGTACAGGTTGATCTTTGTCTCATCTGTCCATAGAATACTTTTCCAGAACTGAGCTGGCTTCTTGAGGTGTTTTTCAGCAAATTTAACTCTGGCCTGTCTATTTTTGGAATTGATGAATGGTTTGCATCTAGATGTGAACCCTTTGTATTTACTTTCATGGAGTCTTCTCTTTACTGTTGACTTAGAGACAGATACACCTACTTCACTGAGAGTGTTTTGGACTTCAGTTGATGTTGTGAACGGGTTCTTCTTGACCAAAGAAAGTATGCGGCGATCATCCACCACTGTTGTCATCCGTGGACGCCCAGGCCTTTTTGAGTTCCCAAGCTCACCAGTCAATTCCTTTTTTCTTAGAATGTACCCGACTGTTGATTTTGCTACTCCAAGCATGTCTGCTATCTCTCTGATGGATTTTTTCTTTTTTTTTTTTCAGCCTCAGGATGTTCTGCTTCACCTCAATTGAGAGTTCCTTTGACCGCATGTTGTCTGGTCACAGCAACAGCTTCCAAATGCAAAACCACACACCTGGAATCAACCCCAGACCTTTTAACTACTTCATTGATTACAGGTTTACGAGGGAGACGCCTTCAGAGTTAATTGCAGCCCTTAGAGTCCATTGTCCAATTACTTTTGGTCCCTTGAAAAAGAGGAGGCTATGCATTACAGAGCTATGATTCCTAAACCCTTTCTCCGATTTGGATGTGGAAACTCTCATATTGCAGCTGGGAATGTGCACTTTCAGCCCATATTATATATATAATTGTATTTCTGAACATGTTTTAGTAAACAGCTAAAATAAAACTTGTGTCACTGTCCAAATATTTCTGGCCCTAACTGTATTACAGAGGTGCTACCGTCAATACAGTCCTTACAGGGTGCCGCCGTCCATACGGATATTACAGGGGTTCTGCTGTCCATACAGATATTACAGAAGTGCCGCCATTCATACAGATATCACAGAGGTGCTACCGTCCATACAGTTATTACAGGGTGCTGCTGTCCATACAGATATTACAGGGGTTCTGCTGTCCCTGCAGTTATTTCTTTGGAGAACTTTGGATATAGTCAAACATGTTTATATGACCAGTAAAATGAGATATATATATATATATATATAGATAGATATCCTGTACATGTAGTGCCTACCCTTTTCCATCATACATAACTCACCAACATGTAACCTACTCGTCATACATATAACATGTCATGTGTCCTTCACCACACTCACCCGCCAGGAGTCAGCCATGCTAGCAGGATAACACTACAGGGCAGGTCGTGCCTAGATTGCAGTTACGCCTGACAGATATGACGTAACGGGAAGGGGCGGGGCCTCGTGGATTATTGTGCTGAATACAGGAAGTGGGCGCAGTGCACGTGCAGCCGGCGGAGGCGGAGTATGTGATAGGCAGGAGGGGGCGAGGATTGATGGGCTTTATACCGGCGTGTATGAACGGACAGCGGGGATATTTGCATGGGACTGCATATTGGAGAGGCTTAAGGAAGGAAGTTATGTTGTTTATATCGGACTGTATTTTGGACGGGCTGATGGGAGAAGGAGTGTTTTATATGAGACTTCATGCTGCTGTTTACATGGGACTGACAATAAAAGATTGGTGTTCTTTATTTGGGACCAAATGTTTTTTGTTTTTTTTTGGGGGGGGGGAGCAACGAGTGGTATTGTTATATGGATCTATTGGAGGATGGTGTTTTATTATATAAAACTGTAAATAACCGTAGTACAGGGCTCGACTATCTTTGAGGCTCCCATGGAAACGCCGCACTCCCTGATCACCTCCTCAATGAGAAGTTCTTTTGAACTACAAGTTATCCTGTATCCTTATGGATAGGGAATAACCTGCTCTGGAGGCAAAACCACTTTAAATGGATTGTCCAGGAAATAGAGTTGAAAAATAATAAAACAAAAAAAAAACATACTTACCTGTCCTTGGCTCTCCAATGTCCAGTTCCGGGGCTTGTTTTTTGGTGGAAGTTGTCATGGCACATGCCCGTTGAGGCTAGTCAGAAGGCTAAGGAAAGGACCAATGACGTCTCAGGTCCTTTCCTTAGGGTGCATTCACATGGAGGAAGTTGGCACTAATTCTGGCGCAGACCCCGCGTCAGAATCAGCCCTGAAAAAAGGACTCCCATTTACTTTAAATGGGTTCCGTTTTCCACTCGGGAAAAAAGCGGAAAACGGAACCCATTGACATCAATGGGAGTCTTTTTTTTCAGAATCAGCACCTTTCTCTGTGTGAATGCACCCTTAGGCTGTAAATTGGCCTCCGCAGTCTGCTGTGCTGGAAACGAGAATTTATTTAATTTGGTTTTTTTTCATCTTCCCTGGCCTCCATGAAAAAAAAAACAACAAACCTGTATTTCATAGACAACTCCTTTAAGTAAGAATAATAACTAAAGCAAAGTCAGGAAACCAAAGGAAATCATACCTGGCAGTATGACAACTTTGGGACCATAGAAAGTTCCTGCATTATTAAGTACTACTGACATCCTATCAAATTAAAAAAAAAAAAAAGCTGCCATCACTTAGATGGATAGGGAAAATATTTACAACTGCAAAACCTGTGCTTATATTTGCACATATGTTTAAGGGGAGTCTTTCAGTAGGAAAATTGATATCAAATTAATGCCAATACCTTGTAGGACTGCTTCTACACTTTCCAAAGTGGTCTTTCTTATTCTGGATTGCAGCTCCATTTTCATGAAACTTAGTGTTTTATTCTTATGCAAATTAACTGAAAAGGTTTTTACAGATGCTTCTTCTCCTGCTGGGGCTGTGTTCTGAAATCCAGTTAACTGCCCCTAACTGCGGAGCCCCAACAGAAGAAGAAACAATCCTAAGGCTAAAGTCCAGATTGTCATGAAAATGAAGCTGCAATATAGAATAATAAAAGCATCTTTGGAAAGTGTAGACACAGCATTACAAGGTACTGTCATTAGTTTCATAATAATTTTACTACTGCCAGACTCCCTTTGAATTAACAGTAAATGCAACAGGAAATACAGGAGAACTCTGTATTCTGATCAGTCACACACAGAATACAGAAAATTATACTCAATGACTCATAGTGTATACCTTCTTTGATAGTAGTCCTTTTCTCCATGTGGGTCAGAATAAATGCTTTTTCTAGCTACAGCTTCTCTTCTGTAGATATTGAGGTAGTTTTGCTATTGAAAATGTACCATAATTCAGGTGCAATTTGTGCCTAAACACTTAGAGACCAACACAAATTTAGCTGTTTCAGTGTTTTTAGATCTTTTAGGCTTCATTCCATCGTACATGTGCATTGTTAGGATGCTAGTTGTGTTTTTCACAGCTAGCCCACTGACCCATTACATTCTAATGAATCATGGGTCTGTGCATGGAGCAATGAACCCAGGGCAAAACTTGGGGCAGGTCCTATTCGTGTTTATTTTATAGCTGAAGTAGATTAATGGGGCTGTGGAAGCACAGGCAACACGAGGATATCATCTGTGTGCCATCCTACTATGATCTGTTGTTTGTGTGCATGTAATCTTTGTCAGAGGTGACCAATATCGAATGCTTTCCACATGTAAAGCCGCCTTCACATTCAGAATCAATAGTCATACAAGCATTTCACTCATTCTCATTACAGACGCATGGAAAGATGTAAGGTGTCTTGATGTATGCATCTGTAAGGCAAGCCTTATACATCAAACCTTGTTCTAGCAAAAAGATCTATCTGGGGGATACCCCCCTCCAAATGCCACTATACTGGACAATACTTCCCCATTTTAGCTCCACCATCCCTGAGCTAGATAGTGTTTTCTAGGACACATCTGATGATTAAATTCACTTTCTTATTGTTTGGATCATCACAAAATGATGGGAGAATTACTTCTAGTGAGCAATAAAAAAAAAAAATAGGATTCCACCTTTGGTAGAAAGGATGGTCAGATTTGAAATAACTTATTTTATCTTCTATCAGAGTATATGCAGGCTGCATGGACATGGAAAGAATTTCTGCTACTCAAAACCTGTTACATTTTCAGTGCAGACTTTATAATTAAAGTCTTAAAATGGTTGTCCAGATGATAATTGTATTGTTTAATAGGACGGCTACTGGGGATATAAACATAACAAACAAGTACTCAACTCTTCCCAGTAGCGCCCTTTATTTTATACATGTTCTGTAGTGTTTGGCGCAGCAGTCTCCTCACACAATGGCAGGCCTCCATGGTGACATCTTCAGAAACAGCACATCATAGAGGTCACGTGTCATTTGTGAAGAGGTAAAAGCTGAGGCCTGTGATTGGCTACAGGGGTCCCCTACCACAAATGAGATGTCACTGGTGACGTTATCCAGGGAATTGATATATAGACCAATGAAGTGGTTATTGCTGGAAACTTAGGCATGGGAGAAGGGATTTTTTTGTTATATTTATATCCCCAGTAACAACCCTATTAAATAGTAAAAATATGACTGGAACAATGGTTGATCTTTGATATGATCGAATCTGGCGCATCTTTAGACTGTCTAGTTTATACTACAATTTACTGGCTTACTTTATGCAAGAATTTTGTTGAAATTCTGGTACAGACTTGCCCAGATTTACTGATAGACAGGCAGTCTGAAAATTTGCCAGATTCAGTGGTTGATGCTGGATATTAAAGAGGTTTTCAGGCAAAAATGGATGACCCTTTTAACGTTTAAATCAGGTAGGGTCAGTAACAAAAAAAAAAACAAAAACCCAGAGCATACTCACCTTTCCCTGTTGGTCGTGTGTCTTTCTGCACGTCCCAGTTCTTCTGCTCCGGCGGCGTCTTGGGCGCTGATTGGCCTCAGTGGTGACTTGACCGCTAAAGCCAATCAGAGGTTTCAGTGGAGCTCCGGAAGAGACCCAGGAGATGCCAAAAGAGCAGAAGAACCGGAACGCGTGAGAAGACACCAATGGGGACAGGTATGCATTTTTTTTTTAGTTTTTTCACTGCCTCCAGCTGATATTAACGTTAAAAGTGTTCACTTTTGGCTTACTTTGAGCAAAATTTATGACACAATTTTGTCTCAATCAAACCATAGACCCTTTTTCTGAGAACACACACGTCTAGCAAGTTCAAAAACTTTAGCCAAAACCAGATGTGCTACATTTACACCAGTCTCTAGGTGCAACCACAATAATAATTGACGGCCTCTGTTACTGGTTAACCCACAACCCTTTTCAACAAGACATTCCTCTTTGCACTAAGCCATGACCCATTGTGGTGCACAACACATAGGACAGTTTTTATTGATGCAAATTAAGTGGAATGTCTTCCAGATTTAGCTTAGTAAATTTTAGGCTGGGACCCTACGTGGCAAAAAAAAACAAAAACAAAACGTGGTGTTTTACAGTCCCTGCATCCACACATTGCGGGAAAAATATGCACAGAGGACATGCTGCGATTTTCAAAACCATTGCAGTTTTGGAAATTGCAGCATGTCAATTAGACCTATGGAAACGCCGTCAGTTTCCCTATAGGTATAATGGAAGCAAAAAGTCCGCAGAGGGAACCACTGTGGACTTTCCCATGAAAAGCACTGCAGAAAAAAAAGCAGTGCATTGCCGCTATGGGTTTTCCCGCAATGCTTTTTTACCCTTAATGTTGGAGATACACCAAGCAGAAAGGTTGTGTTTTTGATGTCATGTAGTTGCAGAAAAACAATGCAGCGTTTTACAATCCCTGTAAAGTGGATGAGGTTTTAGTAAATCTCATTATCCCGTGGCTGAAAACATCGCAGCAGAAAACGACTTGTAGTGTGGATTTAAAATCTACAACATGGTCATTTATGTTGTAGCATTTCCTAAACCATTTGATTAATTTTATTTGTTGTTGCAGATTTTCACCAGAAAATCTACAGTGTTTTCAGTATTGTGTATCCTCCATCATATTATTGATAGTCATCTGAACTACTGTTCACTTTCACCTTTGGTTCAAGCCAAAAAGTTGAGGTTAAATGTAAGTTTAACAAGCTAATATGAGACAGAAACAAATGAAACAGGATGGGCAGTATTGAGAAGTTTATTACATAAAAAAGCTGCAACTTTTACTGCGTTGGGATTGTAGCTATGTAAGAATAGATTGAGAAAATACTATTAATGAAAACTGATGTACCAATCAGACTCTAGTTTTATTTTTATCTTAGCAGTTCTGAAAATAAGAGATCTGATTGGGTACCATAGGAAACAGTAAAACTTGCTTTTTACGTATGAGTTCCATTGTGGAGCATTTGGTGTCCTGTGTACATGTTGATGGTGGGTAGCAATAAGTATTGAAGCACCAAGAACTCTTTATTATGAAGTAAAGGGGTATTCCCATCTTGGAAATGTTCGGGATCACAGGAGCCATATCCTTATTTTTAACTCTTTTCTATAATGCCCTTACACTGGTGAGGGCTGTAGGTAAGCACACACATTTCTGTACTACAATGCTAGCCCCTTAGATGGGATTAGCACCAATTTGCCATGATTGCCTAAAATAGCAAAAATCCTTTAAGTCTCAGGCTCTTTTTTCCCCCCTAACTTTCTACTCTCTGCAATCAGTCTGCAAAAGGCACACATAATTGGAAGGACTGCCATATAGCTAAATATGTAACAGTCCTAGAGCAACAAAAGCTTTAAGGGAACCCGTCAGGTGTTTTTTTTCCCCCACTCAAAGCTAACGTCAGCATGTGCAGTATCACGCAATGATCTTTCTTATGATGCCCCTCAAAAAAAATTCTGTTGATGAGACGTCAAGCTATAAGCCTTTAGAACCTAATTTTACTTATGGAAACTTCACTGAAAGTCCTTCATAGGATCTATCTAGTCCCTCATTGTGTGCATAACTTTTATCCTAGTCTCATCCCTTGTTTTAAGGGTTGCAATGTCTTAGGGACTACTTTCCACATGTGGTAAACCTGCCTTCATGCTCAACGCTTCTAGCTTGCCATCCACCAAATAGTGCAATGCCATGGGAATGGGGTTTCGAAGGCGAGACATGGTTGAGGCAATTGGGCGGCTCAGAAAACACAATAAAGTGTGTATTTAATGATTAAATTTATCTATACTTTTATTAAGGGAGATCTCTCCATATCATGCATAACTTATTGGTGGTATGGACAAGCTTCCTTAATTAAAGGTATGGGTAGGACGGGAACCCACACTCAATTAAGGATGATATGGAGAGTGCTCCGTTACATGCATCTAGTGTGTGTCAGAAAAGATCCCAGGAGCTGCATCAGTCATCAGATAGGTGGAAAGTGATCCACTTGTGTAGCCTACACCAGCAGATCACTCTCAAAGGTCCTTTGTTCACTTACCAGATGTCGGCCGATGCTCCTATGCTGTGGCTTACACGCAGCATAGAAGCATCAGCTGACTCCTACTAGCCAACAGAGGTCCAAAATGACTGGACTGGCCTGGTACTGAGTGATACATGGCCCAGTACTGGTCTGTGTACCAGTCATTGGGGACCTATGTGTTAGGGTATCAGGCCGACATCAGTCAGGGGAATACCAATCGCACCTCATAGGGTGACGCTTTCATGACTAAATGAAGCTGCTCCCCACCCCTGTGACTAGCTAAGGTAAACTTGCATATCATAATCTAAGGTTTTCAAATCTTATAACCTGACTTTTCAACAACAGAAAGCTTAGTGAGGAACACCATAGAAAACGTACTGCACTTGCTAAGGTCAGCTTAAGGTGGAAAAATACCTGAGAGGTATACTTGAACAAGTGAATAGTAATTTATGGAAATATTGGACCAGACTGCCTTTGTCTGTAATACACGTATCTTTCAAACTGTTCCTTGCATCAAGATTTTGTGATAATTTCAACATATTGTGTATGCAGCCTATCTGGGAAATTCTGATGTTATGAGATTGAGAAACCCATGTACAGATTGTCAGGTTTGTCAGAGCTTTCCCAGCGTCCTGAGGCTTGCACGTAATAAGTGAGCAATCCAAAGGAAGTACATCAAGATTGATTTTCTCCCTCCACATGAAGAAATACAACCACATAAGCTGGATAATTTTATTTTCTACTTGCAAAGTCACTCTAGGGCTTTCTGCCTTTCTTCCGCAGGGACTGTCCTTCTCCAGAAAATGCAATAAAGCGGTTGACTGAATCATCCTATATACAAAGAAACAAAACAAGGTTTACTGGTGTGTCTTGTCATATTGTAAGTTTTCATATACTAAACAGTCGCGTTATCTGAACATAGAGCGATAAAATTCTGTCTGGCTTAGCTTCTTATGTATCTACCCATTACGGTGACTGCTTTCTTTTTCCAGCAGTGGCATCAGTACATTCCACCTCCCCTACACACTAGGACAGATGAATTCCCACAATACAGGGAATTTATCAGGCCCTGCACTCCAAAATTCTGGTGTAAAAAATAAAAATAAAAAATTTGTCAAATGGGGATTGGCGAGCTTACTTGCACAAATGTTTTGTGACTTTTTGCATTCCAGTTTTGAAAAGTGGGTGTGAAAATAAGCTTGGTTGGCCTGTCTGAATTTCTGTATTTGTACATCAGCTTTATCAACTACAACTTTTGCAAAAATTGTTGCAATTTCACTCCAGTAACTGATGCTAAATTCACACTGGGGTAACCAGGCATCTACTATACTGTATACCTGATTTTTGCTCATGCTAGAATCCCAAGTTGCTACTCTTTCCACGTCTGACCCTTTTTGTACTTTATACTGTAGCTCTGCTTATGCATAAGACACAAGCTCACATTTTGTTCTTGTTCACAGACAGCAATTAAATATACTGCTCAAAAAATACAGAGAACACTTACACAACACAATGTAAGTCAATGACACTTCTGTGAAATAAACCTGTCCAGTTATGAAGCAACACTGAATGCGAATCATTTTCTCCTGCTGTTGTGTAAATGGAACAGACAACAGGTAGATATGATCGTCAATAGCGGTTCTACCGATGATGACCACAGACCATTTTGGCATCAACACTCTACAGAAGTTGCTCAGGTAGTGTAGTGCAGTTCATCTGGGATGGCAAATCAATACGCGTTCTGGCAAGAAGGCTAGCTGTGTCTGTTAGCACAGTGTCCAGAGCGTGGAGCAGATACCAAGAGACAGACCAGTACAACAGGAGCTGTGGAGGGGGACGTAGGAGGGCAACAACCCAGCATCAGGACCACTACCTCCACAGTTGTGCAAGGAGGAACACTGCCAGAGCCCTGCAAAATAACCTCCATCAGGCCACAAACATCCATGTGTCTGCTAAAACTGTCAGAAACAGACTCCATGAGGATGGTATGAGGTCCTGACATCCAGAAGTGTAGGGCCATTCGCAATCGCCAGAGAACACCAAGATTGGCAGATTCGACATTGCCACCCTGTGCTTCATGAATAAAAACAGGTTCACAATGAGCATGTAACAGAATCTCGAGATACCGCGAACCTGGAAATGTCTCAAGATTTTCCACTTTGATTTTGAGTATCAGTCCAAATTCCGGCCTCCATGGCACAATAATTTAGATTTACATTGATCAATTTTTATGTTTTATTGTTCTCAATGCATTACACTATGTAATCAATAAAGATTTACCACTGAAATATTTAATTCATTGATATCTGGAATGTGGTATTTTAGTGTTCCCTTTATTTTTTTGAACAGTGCATATTAGAGGTGAGGAACTGAAAAATGAAGTATTTCTTATTTTATACAGCACTTTAACATTATTTCTGTAATTGCAAAACTCCCCCACCCATAGCCATTTTCATTTTAGCGTTTTTGTTTTTTAATCTCCACCTTCCACGTTCACTGTGCGGTAAAAATGACATGTTCCCTATATTCTTTGGGTCAGTACAATCACATAAATACCAAATTTATATAGCTTTCGGCATTTTCGATGTTTATATTTATTTTTAAATGCATTCTATGGAAAGGTACTTGGACTCTCTAACATGATACTTCTTTTAGGTACTTCAGCCCATACTTACCTCTTCTACTTTCTTTGCTTGTGGCCGGGAATTTCTAATAAAAGTAATTGTGCCAATCTTGAAGTCATAATTAGGAATTCCTCTGCAAATAGGAAATATAAATCATATGTGAGATAAAATAAGTGAGATAAAATTCACAGACATTTATTCATCGCTCAACAGTATCATGTTTTTCCCTACAGTTATTTTACAGTATTTTATCAGAAAATACAGACATTGCAGTGCAGCTCTTCCATATGAGTATATATTGAGCTAAGAGAACTCTTTGCACCACACAAGAACCTTGTTAGAAGATATGTGAATATATACTTTATTAATGCTGCAGGCCTTTACAGTAGATTAGTAATAAACATACACAGTACAACCATTAACATGATACCAAAACAGAATGCATGACTAAAATTGTATTCCCAAAGTATACGGAAACTTTTTAGGTTTTCATAAAGTAATAGTGCAGGTGAATGGGACACACTTTGTAATACACTTCACTAAAGAAAAGTACTTTTTATGATTTTGTCCAGTACATAAGCAAATCAGTTTACAATGAAGTCTATATAGAGGTGAGGGGGTACGAAGTTATGGAGAGAGGCAAAGACATGGAGCCCTCAACGGAATGATTTTTCTCCCCTTAAGAGAAGGCTGGACAGCAAGAAAATTCTCTATATTTCAGATGAGGATTTCTCCTTACATCTTCATTGACTTCTATCGTACAGATTTGATCAGTGACAGAAGAAAGCAAATATGTGAAGAAACTGGCCACTTTATTTAATAAAGTATATTACAAACTTTATCTCCACCTGTACTATGAATTTATAATAAAAAGAGAAAACTTTAGGCTATGCTTTAAATAAGTCAATGTGAAAGCAGAGACTCATTTACTAACCTTCGAATATCCCCTGGTTTTAATGGAGTAGGACTGGGATCAATCCCCTTTTTCTTCCCATCTAGTCTATTGCCAGATCCAGAGAACGCCTACATTTGAACAAAACATGAAAAAATAGGGAAAGTACAATAGTAAGTCCAGAAATATGGGCAGTAATATAAAAAATGGAGGTGGATTTACTAATGAAAATATCACAAAATGTTGCCATATATCAGAAGCTAATCTGACTGAAAGGAGTTTAAACTTAGACTAGACAGCCAGGAGATTTATCTTTCAGCTCTAGCAACTGTGATAACTCTAGTATATTTTAAGACTGTCTAGTTTAAGTTTGCACTGTTAGATAGTATGGTTACTGTATAAAGGTAGTAGTACAAGCAAAAGAAACAAAGATCCAGACTCACCCTGAATCCTATGTCTGCTACATATTCACTGTGATCTGGTTCAACATCCTAGAAGAAAATCAAAGATTTAGTAATATATGACTTACTATAGACTGTGTTCTCCTTTCAGCAATTAAGGGTGCATTCACACTGAGTAAACGCTAGCTTATTTTGTAGAGTAAAATTACACTTGTAAATTTTGCTATCCCATTGACTTCAATGATATTTTTTTACAAGTGTAAAAATACGCCTGTAAAAAATACGCCTGTAAAAAATACGCCTGTAAAAAATACGCCTGTAAAATGTCATTGAAGTCAATGGGATAGCAAAATTTACAAGTGTAATTTTACTCTACAAAATAAGCTAGCGTTTACTCAGTGTGAATGCACCCTTAAAGGAGTTGTACCATGAATAACAATGTAAAGTTAATATAATTTGAGTAAAATATGAAGAAAAAAGAGTTTCTTTGCAGAAATAGTACAATTCACATGACCATGGTCAGCCTTTTATCTCCTAGAAGTAACAGAATGAATGACAGCAAGCAGAGATCTAGAAAACTGTGAGGAATTGATACAGAAAGTATATTGGAAAATTGTATATCTTTTTATTGTAACCCCTTTAAGTCCTGGTATATGAAAGAACAATTATGCGGTCATGAGCCAAGTCATGTCTATGCTAGTTCTGTAGCTGTTCCTATAGACTTCCAGCTTTGTGATCTTTTTTCACTGTGTATTGGCACACAGGGTAGTTGGGGTGTTCTCAATAAGTTTTTTTTTTTTTTTTAATTGTCACTGTATTGTGTGATACATTGTTTTAATTCTCTATGTTGTATGGGTGACTAATAATGCTTCTCACCACAGAAAGAAAACTAATATTTAGCCTAATATACCTGTTTCTTTTACTGAGGACACAGCAGAAAGTGTACTATAGTCAGTTTCTACTGTATTCTCAGTATAAGCAGGATATCATTTAGGCTGAATAAAATGTTTCCTAGCAGAATTATCGCATTTATCTGTTTGCAATAGCGCCCCCTAGTGTTCAAAATGTATTTCAGTTCATATCAGTCTATTGCTTTTTTCCTGCTTCGCTTCTCATAGGGAGAGAGAGCCTAAGAGAAGCAACATTTAGTAAAAGGTAACCACCCTGATACAGACTCCAAGAAGTAAGTGTAAAAGCAATCAGATAAGCACTTCAAGACAGAAAAAAAAAAAAACAACACTTTACAAAGTTACTCCAAATGCATATTCACTTAACTTATTGCATTTATATTGATGGTTCAATCCCTTTAACTCTCATGGTACATGTTACATCCATTAACACTAATGGATAAAATAGATAGCAGGGCAATGTATTAAATAAGGATGTAAATACGTCCACGTCATTATTTATTGTGCACATATTACAACTAATACTAAGACTACATGCATATGACCATACACATAGTCCGTGATTAAACGGTACAACCAGTACATTCATATGGACCCGGGACTGCATTATGTACAGGTATAGGATCTATCCTGAGTTTTGCCCCAGACTCACTGTTGCATACATGGCTCATAACAATTCACAGGTATGTGTATATGGCCATGAAAAACACAGTTTGCACAATGACAAAGCACACAGTCGTGTTCGTAGTGCCTAAACTAAGTGAAGAACATGTTTTTATTTTTACCGTTGGCTCTTCATGTTGCGTATGTCTTTCTGGTTCTTTGTAACCGAGTGGAGCATCAAAATCCACCTGAAATTATATAAATTAAACATTAGGCCTAATATTGAAAAATAATGAAAATGTATGCCCTGAAATGACAGTACCTTTGCAATGGTGTTTTTATGTGACTTCTATATGTTCAAACTTTAAAAGGGACATACCACCACTAAACATCTCTTCTAAACCACTTATATGCTGTTGTAGGGGTGATTACTGGCATAGTGAAGTTACCTGCACTAGCGCTCCAGAGAAATTTAACTTTTAGGTCGAGGCCCCACGATGTGGAAACACAGCTTTTTTTTGTTGCAGATTTTGCTGCAGTTTTTGAGCCAAAGCCAGGAGTGGATTGAGCAGATGGTAGATGTATAAGAACTTCCTATATATTTCCTATTCCTTTCATAGCTATTCATGGTTTTGGCTAAAAAAAAACCTGAAGGAATATCTGCAACAAAAAAAGCTGCGTTTCCACAACTTGTAGCATCAGCCTTAATCTGTATGCAAATAATCGGCTTGGTGCAATAGGGGTTTGGTTGAGTCTGCATGAGCACCCATTGTTGCCTGTGATCAACACACTACAGGACTTGTCAATCTTTATGTTAAGAGGCAGCGCTAGGTGCTCTGGAAAAAGCAGCTATGTCTTGGGTGTAGATAATTTGAATATGGATTAAAAGATGATTTTATCAGCAGCAAGACTGTACTTTGACACAATAAAAAGGTATATTCACTGCACCACTAACTCCAGCATCCTGCAATGTCGACCATGTGCAATTGACCGATGCAGTTTACTGACAAAGGGCTCTGGTTAAAGAGGACCTTTCATGGTTTGGGGCACAGGCAGTTTTATAAACTGCTGGAAAGCTGACAGTGCTCTGAATTCAGCGCACTGTCAGCCTTCCCGATCTGTGCCCTGGGTAAAGAGCTTTCAGTCCCGGTACCGTAGCGCTTTACAGTCAGAAGGGTTTTCCTGACAGTCAGTCTGGAATGTCCTCCACAGCGGAGCCTATTGCGCTGTACAGTGTGAGCGGGGAGGAACGCGCCCTTCCCTCCTGATAATACAAGTCTATGGACAAATACTGTGAGCAGAGGGAGGGGGCATTCCTCCCCGCTCACACTGTACAGCACGATAGGCGCTGCTGTAGAGAAGGACGTTCCTGACTGACTGTCAGGAACGCCCTTCTGACTGTAAAGAGCTACGTACCGGTGCCGATAGCTCTTTTTTCGGGGCACAGATCGAGAAAGTCAACAGTGCGCTGAATTCAGCGCACTGTCGACTTTCCCGATTATTACAATGTTAACACATATTGGCGGGATCAAAGGAACAGTTGAGTATAAGTTATTTTATCACATTTCCTGTTTAACCCAATTTTTAAAGACTCCGGGACAACCCCTTTAAGCTTCAAACAAAGTCTACAGTACTTAGTAGAGATTGCAGTTTCCCAATCATAGAGGTGCATGCTGCATTAAATAAAAGGCATATATAACATTCCAGAAAAAAATAAGTTATTTAATGGGGAGGTATGTACTTGTGACAGTGAGAAGTACCTGATATTGAACATTAAATAAAGCCATGACCCTTTAAATGAGCTCATGGTTATCACACCTAATAGCACCCTAGTATAGGCAGATATTACAATGCAAGTTACAATTGCCAATCTTCATCTCAGCTAGGTAAGTTTAGGAGCATGTAGAAATCTGCAAAGAACGCTCTGCAATGCCTGGAGGTGCGAACAACCCTGTGTTTATATTTCCAGAAATGAGTACGCAGCTATATTGGTATGTGACATTGTCCTGCAGCAGCTTTATCTATAAACCATGCTGGCTGAAGGACAATTACTAAACTGATCAATTGGCAGGCGATATAAGGTGCCTAATAAGCTGATAATACAGTTTCTCAATGCTGGCTCTAGAGCCTCATGCAAGAGAAGACTGTGAGCAGTACTGCATCATGTAATAATGTCATACTGCTGACTTTTGATAGTATTTTGTAAAGAAAAAAAAAATATATATATTATAGTAAAGTTCATTAAACACTACTGAAAAATGTTTTCTATTACAACAAAGATCATTTTAAAAGCTGACAGACCTAACAAACAGCCTGTTTTGGTGCTCTCACAATGGACACTTACATTCATATCACATTCTATAATGGATACAGCTTTGTCCGGCTTGGTCTCCATGACGCGAAGTT